>NC_085138.1:174003207-174139141 GCF_035046485.1 Aedes albopictus
ATACTTTTAAAATTTCTTCCAGCAATTTCTTATTGATTCATTACTGCAGTTTGGTCAGTAAATTAATTGTGATATTACCTAGCAAGTCCTTTGGTAATTTCTTCTTCAATTTCTTTAGAAATCACACAGTAAATTCCCTTAGAAATGATCGGGAAATTACTTCAAGATTTTTTTTGGAAACTTTTTTTGCAATGCTTTTGGAAGTACCTTCGACAGCTTATTTGATATTCTTTATGGAAATTTCTTCTACTACGGAATTTACTTCAGGATTCCCTTGTGAAATTAAAGTAGCAATTTCTTTGGAAAGTCATTCGGTAATTTCTTGAGGGTGCCTTCAGCTATTTCAACATTCAAACGTGTTTGGAAATTGCTTTTTGAAATATTCTAAAATTTTTTGAGAACTTTTTGATTTTTGATTAATTTCTTGAAAACACCTTGATTTTTGGAAATTCTTCGATGAGATTTTCTCTGGCCATACCATTGTATTTTTTGTTCAATTCGTAAGGAGTATCAAATTGAATTTCCAAAGTAATAACAAACGAAATTATGTAAGGATTTTCTTGAAAATCTCCTTAATAAAGCTAATAGTAATAATAAGGATTTTCTAAAGGAGTCTCCAATGCTAAAAGAATAATGAAGATTTTTGTTTTAAATTCAATTTTGCAAAAAGCGTAGTAGTTTGCTAAATTTCCAAAGGGACTGCAGATTATTCGATTCGAATGCGAGATTATTTATTATTCGTAACTTTTTGTGGCGCCATTTTGTTTTCACCTTTGGAAAACATTTTTTAAAACTCGTTTCTGCAAAATATTAAAAGTCAAGAAGTTTCATTACGATAAGTTAACTAACCAAAGAGATAGTAATGCTTGAAATCGCGTTTTGGGTCATAATGACCCTAATGCACGACGAAGGTTAAATATTTTGATAAAAAGACGTTGAAATGCGTTCCTATTTCATCAAGATACTTTTGTGAACTTTTTAATTCTTCAGGGTGGCCCGAGCAGAAGAGAAAAACAACAGCATAACAAAATGCGTTATTTTGGCAAAATAACTGCATAACGGAATTAGTAATTTTCATGTTATTAACATAACATATTGAGTTATAAACTTGGCTGTCATAAGCGGCAAAATAACAAGTCACATAACAAAAATTTGTTCCTGAAAAATCAATTTAATAACATGTTTTGTTAGTGGCAATAACAACTTAATTACAGTGAATTTGGGAAATATTTCAATAACAAATTTTGATATTAAAGAGTTATTGTTCGAAAGCAAAATTTGGGTAAAAACTAACTTTTTTTACTCATTTTTGGGTAATTATTTTAAGTGTGTTATTCTATTTTTAGAAAATAACAGGTCACATAAAAAAATTTCGAATTCAATATAAAACTTACAAACATGGACGAGATTTGAACCTCCAATCCTGCTATCGTAAATTTTCAGTCGCCTTTACCAATGAGGCTATCACAGCACTTGCAGTGAGGGACGATAGAAGCTTTACTGGTTCTACGTATTGCCAGTTTCCCCATTCCCCCATTTCATGTTTGCCAGTCGCAGGACAAAAATAGACAGAGATTTGAATGCAAGATCAAACAATGAACCTCTCTCTCTTACCAACAGCGCTATCGCGGTGCGCAGACATGTGCACTGTAACACTAATAACAGTGGTGGCATTCGCATGGCCCGTCGTCGGCTGTTTCGGAACAAAGAGAACGACGAAAAAGTTGCTAGTCGACTATTTATGATTGAGCTTCGTCATGGGGTGCATTTTGGCGGTGACAAAGATTCTTTCCAGACGGAGATGATTTTTTTTAATTTTTTGTTTTGTTCGCGTTGTGAGAACGGCGATTATACATGTACCTACGTGAGCGAAGGTAAAAGGTAATTATATCATATGCCGATATGATTACTTCTGCAGAAGCTGTTTAGTTTTATTCTGTTTTAGATTATTTTTAGTAAGATATTTATGGCATAATGTCAAACAATATGTGATCGAATAATAATAGATCGAAAGAAAAAAGTTATAATAGACAAATGCAATCATCATTGAGCAAAATTGTCTGTATAGTTGACATTTTTATTGATTAGAATTATTTAGTAGGTACCATATTTGCTATCTCCACTCTCACTAACATTCATTACTTCGTAATACATAGTCTGTTCGGTACTTTTTGAAGTTATAATTAGAGGTTAGAATAGCAGTACTGTTAAAATGACATATAAATTCAACTAAGTTTACTCAATTTTGAGATAAAAAAAAACTCATTTGCAGATGTATCACTTTTTGAAGGTAAAATTTTACTTAACCTATAAGAATTGGGAATCGTAGAAAAGTGATAGGAATTTGGCACCGTAACGGGACTGGGATATTGAAAGAAGGAAATTAACACAAAGATAAACATATCAATAGCTATGATGCTATATTTACCCAAAACTCAAATTATAGCAATGAATAAAATAAAAAATACGGAAGAGTCTGATGAAATTTCTAGAAGTTGCAAAGTCTTTATTTTTTACTTCATAATATGAAACAGCAGACAATAAAATAAAGAAGGTAAACTATGTAATGGTTATATCTGCGATAAATTTTCTCCGATTTTGACAATATTGATCTCATTTGATCCAGATTAATTTTTTCCATCAAAACAAATCCGACTGAACCGATCTGGTCATCGTGAGTTAAGAAAAAACCCGAATTGCCATACACGTGGAATATTCCATCGACCAGCTGCAATTGGCTTCTTTAGTGGTGTTGAGATAATTCCATATTCACAATCTACATGCCAAACTGAGCCGAAATCCAAATTTTCATGAACTTTGGTGCCCGGGAACCTATTTAAAAATCGATTTAAAGTTTGTATGGGAGCGATTTGTCGAATCACCCCTCGTCGCATTTCGTACTGGGCGGAGCTGTCAAGCAGTTGCCCAGCTGTCAAAAGGTGATTTCAAAAAATCTTTTTGTAATTGAATTTAGGTATCAAAATAAAGTTTTAAGAATCTGAAAAAAATCATACTGGCTTAAAAAAAGGTGCTCTTTCGAATAAAATCAAAAAATCAATATATTATTCTTAATTTGAAAACCCAATTGGTGATTGGTACAAATTAAGTACCTTACCAAGAAAAAAATGTTAAATTTAAATTTATACGTTCAATATGTAGTCCGTCCAAAGTCTTACACCGTACATCAAACCGTTTTTAATTAGATTTTGTTTTAGATTTTATAGAGGCATTTTAAAATCTTCTCCTGTGTGGTAGGGATAGGATTTTTCAAAACACCATCGTTCTTATTCTTCTTCTTCATGCACCATCAAATCACCAATAGCATATCTGCCCAGCCTAGGCCCAAAGTATTGACTTCAAAGTAATCATTACGAAGCATAAATGTCAATTTCTTGATTTTGCTTTGGCTGACCAAGCCAAGGTTGACCGTAGCATTTTCATAATTCAAATCTCAATTTGTTCATCGAGCACATGTTCTGTTGTGCTGCACGTGGATGTCAAAGCGTTTTCAACAGTGTAATTACGAAGCATGTTTCACGAGAGACCATATCTTTTCAATACGCTAACTCCACAACAACGCCGATATTACTGCGCCACTTGGGCAGTGGCTGGTATTTTGGGTACTTTTCAGCTACAACTCAGTCAATTTCAGAAATTTAGCAAAACCTCGCGCCGCCCAGCAGGGACTTTGTTTTGTACACATTACAGCACCTCCATGTCACGTAATATACCACACCTCTTATCAAATGTGATACCGTAAGCGTACCATACTTTGCACACCTAGGGCCTAACTTTGCGCACTTTTCAAAAAATCGTTAAATAGTTTTTCTGGTGCATTATGCAAACTTTTTCCCACGGAATACTAGCTAATGATATGGGGCATGCACTTTGTCTCAGTTTGGATGTAATGATAAATGGAAGAGGAAGACAAATTGATGAGTGAATATGCAGTTGCTTTCCCTAAAATGCTGTAAATAACGTTGTAGAATGACGTAGGTTTTGTTTCAAAATTTGTTTTAGTTTAGATAGCAATACCATAAAGTATTTGTGCACTCTCAATAATACAATAATAACCAAACTTGTTCCACAACAGAATGTAATATTGAAATGTTATTTAAGGGCTGCATACCTATTGCTTGGTCATAACAAAATAAGATTGTCCAACGAAACATGTTATGGAAACGTAATGCCTTGATAATTGAATAATAACAAAACAAGATATAAAAACAGGTTTTGTGATTTCGTAGTTATTAATTTGATATTCCCCTCTGCTCGGGGGATGCCAATGTTAAAAGTACAACACTCCCAAAAAATCTCGCTCGTCGTGTACAGCGCGAGCGCGGTTCAGGTTAAGGATAAAACAGGCGTGCGTTCTTAAATGCTAGATGTCTAGACCGTGATCATTTCTCAAATTGATATTATGCGGCTAAGATGCTTAGAAATACAGGAGACAAATTCACCCAGCTTAGATAGTGCTACGGGCTCTCCAGTTAGCCTAGTGGTAAAGGCTATGGATCGCCAATCCGGAGACGGCGGGTTCGATTCCCGTTCCGGTCGGGAAAATTTTCTCGACTCCCTGGGCATAGCGTATCATTGTACTTGCCTCACAATATACAATTTCATGCAATGGCAGGCAAAGAAAGCCCTTCAATTAATAACTGTGGAAGTGCTCAAAGAACACTTAATTGAAGCGAGGCAGGCCCAGTCCCAGTTGGGACGTAGAGCCATAAAGAAGAAGAAGTTAGTGCTACGGATTTCAGTTTGATTTTCTGTTCCGCAGAATCGTAGCTTTACACGTGGCTTAGTTGTTTTAATTGAAGGAAAAGTGATACCGAGTCACGGGCTCGAATCATACACCAGAACCAAATTGTTTTTTAAAATTCATATTTCAATTTGTCAACGTTCATTTAGTTGTACCTGTACCTTTAAATTAAGATTTTCTCGCCTTTCCAGCTGATTCAAAACATCCTTGCATTATAGCACAATTTCAAGGAGAATACCGTAATCCGGGGTCAAATTGAGCACTTCAAAACAACTTTTGCGGATAACATCAGTGCCTGTTCAAATATTGCCAAAAGAATTTCTGTAAAACCAGTACCCAGTGGATCTCCATGGAACAATGTGACAGAATTTTGTTCAACAAATTTAAACTTTAAGTTAAATAACTTCAAATATCAAAATATTGGAAATGCCACTTTCGGGCGAAATTGATCAGTATACAATTAAGCATCGGTTGGAAAGGAAAACTTTCTTC
Organism: Aedes albopictus; assembly: GCF_035046485.1. Classification (NCBI taxonomy): domain Eukaryota; kingdom Metazoa; phylum Arthropoda; class Insecta; order Diptera; family Culicidae; genus Aedes; species Aedes albopictus. The sequence goes on from NC_085138.1 coordinate 174,008,462, forward strand.
ACCGCTAAATTTTGCTCTTCTAAAACCAAATCACGCTTTTAAAATCTCACAACTGGTGAATTTACTACTTTAAATGCAAAATTAAATTTTGAAATTTCCCCTTAAACGCCTAAAGGTAGGCAATTTCATTTAAAATAAGTGATTTCTATCACAAAAAAATGGCTATTTCTTTATAAAATAAACTTTTTATAACTACATATTTCATTTTCAGATTAGCTGCATAACATCCCTACCAAGGCTCCACAAAAATGTTAAAACAGAGAATTCACGGGAAGTCCTATTAGCAATTGATTGTTTAGTAGAAATAATTTCAGCCAAATGAGAAATACATTGCAAATTCCTTGAAAAAATAAGGCAAAACTAACATTTTCTAAAAAAAAATAAAGAGTTCACACTCATCTCTAGACATCTACGAATCAGATGACGTTGAAGGTTTAAGATCATTACGACGCTTAAGAGTTCCAAGTATCGAATTACAATGTAGTACCCGAGTGATCAATTTCACCCCGCTGATCAATTTGACCCCGGTTTACGGTACATGGAATGTCTGAAAAATAATAATGCCGAGATGACAGCAGTCGTCTTGTAGGTGTTATTGATAAAACCGTACAGCACATTTCTTAAAACACGAATTACTTTTTCCATGCACCAGATGATTTATAAAGATGAAATCATGAAAACTACCAAAAATCGAAATACTCTCTCTTACATGAAATAATTACTGTATCGGACCAAATCCAGACAAAACGCACTACTCTTCCATGAAAAACGTACGGACGATGGCTATTCCGCGTGTACCGATTGCGGATGCGATCGATTTGATGCTTCGATTGATGTAACCTGTGCTTCACTCTTTTTTTTTTATTTTTTACTTTGCAGGCCTAAATACGGAATCACCGAAGAGCGGCACGGATTCCGGACGAATATGCGCCTGGTGGTGCGATTTTTTTCGCCAAATGACGTCGGTACCTACCATTGCGTTAGTACCAACTCGCTGGGGAGGGCCGACGGTACGATGAGACTGTACGGTGAGTTGATGGGCGCCATTCGCGTTGCTTTTGATCGACCAAACTTTATTCCCTTTGTCGCTGTTTTTTTTTTCGTGGTTGCTTCTTTGTCGCCACTTACTTTCAGGGACGCCCCAAAACCGTCCGCACGTCGTCGGGGTGACGGGGTGGGCGGAAAGTACGGGGACGACTATCTTATGGTTTGCGGTTTTTTATTTTCCTGTCACGTTCTATATTGGCACACTTTTCTAGGAGCCCGATGGTGGGAAGTGTATCAAAAGCATTTTAGCTGACTTGTATAAGAACTTGGCAAAACGTAATTCGGCTAAGGTGTTCGTCAAGGAATCGTTGTCATTGCCAATTTCAGCCCCGGAGGGAGTATCGAGAAAGTTTCGGCATTGAGTGAGTGGCCGGCTAGAGTGGGGCATGACATGTCAATAATTCATTGATTGGCAGTAATACATTTCGAGGTGAATGTTTTGTCTAGATATTTAGGTGAATTTATTCAAAGTGTGTAGCAAACAAATGGAAACCGGGTGATGAATGAAGTAATGAAGTTTATTTGGAAATGGTAGTTACAGTTGATGACTTCAGTGGTTTCAGCGAGTTTCTTTAATCTGGTCATATGGATATGGCCATACAAGTATAAGCCAATGTGACAATGGGATGAGTACCTAAACCATTTGATAAAGGATCGTTCAACTAAATCAGTTAATTAATTACCTATGTCTGCGGCTAAACCAGCCGAGTGGAATATCGTACCGATTAATGAATACTGTATGACAAAGTTGTTTGAGCGAAAATGAACACCATGCTGGTTTTATTGCGGACTTATTGTTCTTTTCCGTGTGCTTCGAAGTCCTTCATAAGTGTGATTTATTTGGGTTGAAAGCGTTCTTATAGTGGTTGTCAGAAGATTGTTAAGGAAAACATTCTTCGATTTATTAGCAGTTTCATAAAATAAGCCATGAAAATCGTTACAGCGGTAATCTTTACAGCGTATTAGACGCCAATCACGTACTATCCTCGATTTTCTCAAGCATCAAACGGTATTATCCTTGATTTTAATCTGAGATTGAACTTTAGTTCGATGATTTTGATTTTGGCGCACAAAAAATAAAAAAAAAGCTTCGAGAATTTCTCCAAAATATTTTCTGAAATGCTTCATTCGTCGAACATTCTTTTAGGATTTTTCTAGTACTCCTCTGGAGGATTCTTATAGTTATTCTTTCGGAGATACCTTCAAGAATACTTTCAATAATCCACCAGCAATAACTTCGGTAACACCTCCACGAATTTCGTCGAGGATTCCTTCTGGCATTTTTGCACGGATTTCTCCAGAAACTTCATCGGAGATTCTTCGAGAGATTCCCTCGGCGGTTCCTTTCAAAATTCCCGCAATGCTTTCTCTATGACTTTTTTCTTAGTTTTTTTTTTCAGAAAGACCTACATAAGTTCCTTCTCGGATTTCCCTCAAGAGTTCTGTCTGGGATGTCTCCAACAATTTATTTAGATTTTTATGGGGTTTCTCCACATACATTTCGTATCTCGAGGATTCCTCTGGGCCTTATTTAGGATTTCCTTCATGTATTTCTTCAGGAATTCAGGAATTGCTCCAGGAGTTCTGAAAGGAATTCCTTCGAGGGTTCTTCTTTTTGTGATGCTTCCAGGAATATTAAAATTCCTTCCGGAATTCCCATGTGGATTACTCTAGGTTTTTTTTCGATGATTACTTCAGGAATTCCTTCGGAGATTCCTCCAGAAATTCGTTCGAGAATTCATCCTGGAATTCCATTGAGAATTCCTCCAGAAATTCGTTTGAGGATTCCTTCAGGAATTCCTTTGAGGATTCATCCAGGGAAGCCTTTGAGGATTCCTCCAAGAGCTATCCCTAAGGGAATTGCTTGAAGATTCCGTGGGTGAATTCCTTGAGAATTCTCTTAGGAAATTTCTGCGGATTTCTTTTGAGTAATTCTTAAAGGAATTCCATGAGGAAGCTTTGACGTGAGAAATTCCCCCATGTAGAAATTTCTTAAAGATTCTTTGAAGAAATTACTTAAGAATCCCTGCCAAAATTTCATCAGTTATCGCTAATGGAATTCTTTGAAAATTATCTGAGCAAATGCTCTAAGTAATGTGTGTGGGAATTCTTTGACGATTCTCTAGTGAAATGTCTTAAGTGATCTTTGAAGGAATTTCTTGTGGGAATGGCTTGGATCATCCCTGAGGGAAATTGGGAGATTATTGAGGATTCCCTGATGGAATTTCTGTGGACAAATCTTGGAGAAATATCTGGACTCTCATGAATTTCCGGCGGAATAACTGAATGAACTCTCGGAAGAATTTCTGAAGCATTTTTTGCGGACGTTTTGGTCGAATTCCGTAGGATTTTTTGGAGAAACTCCGTGAGTAATTCCTGGGAGAATTTCCGAGCAAATTCGCGAAAGAATTCCTGAATAAATTTCTTGAAGAATTTCTAGATGAATACCCGGGGATATTTCTGGAAATTTTTTGGAGGAACTTTTGGATGAATTCCTAGAGGGTTTCTCGAAGAATTCGCGATTGAATTTGTGGAGGAATTCTCGGGGAAATTTCTAGAGAAATTCCCAGAGGACTTTCTGGAGGCATTACCGGAGGAATTTCTGAATGTAACTTCAGAGAAATTTCTTGAGGTATTTCTTGGAGCTTTTTTGACAGAATTCACTGAAGAATTTCGGGAGAAATATCCGAATAAATTTGTGAAGGGCTTCCCGAAGATTTCTGGTGTGATTCCTGGAGGAAATTCTGCAAAATTTAAAGAGCAATTTCTGGAGGAATTTTCAAATAAATTTTGGAAGAATTTCTGGAGGAACTCCCGGAAAAAATTAAAGGTTATCTCGAGGAATTTTTTGGACGAATTCCCGTTAAAAATCCTCAAGATTTTGTGGGAAAATTCCAGGAGGAACACCTCGAATATTTTCTGAAGAAATTCAGAGCAATTTTTGGAGGAATACCTGGAGGAGATTCTGGGGGACCTCATGGAAGAGTTTCTTGCGGAATTCTTGGAGGAACTTCTGGAGAAATTTCCGGAGTCATTTCTTGGTAAATTTTTGAAGGAATCTCTGGATGTGTTTATAAAAAAAAAACTAGAAGAATCAACAGAGAAATTTCGGGAGGTATTCCAGAGGAATTTCTTGAAGATTTTCCAGAGAAATTCCCCGAAGAATTCCCTGAGGAAGTTCTCGAGAAATTTACGATGGACTTGGTGAAAGAGTTTCTGATGTTTTTCTGGAGGTATTCCCAGCTGAATTTCTGGAGAAATTCCCAAAGTAATTTCTAGAAGATTTCCCGGAATAATTTGTGGAGTAATTTCCAGAGGAATTTTCCAATCAATTTGTGGATCAATTTCCAGTTCACTTTTTTATTTATTTATTTATTTATTTATTTATTATATTAATTCAACTGACATTAATTAGTCTTATTGAATATACTTATATTAAGATATCAAAAATACTGAAGACATAAACAAACTACAAAAAAAAACAGAGATACATAATTCGTATTATCACACCATATAAACTACAAGAAACAGAGATACATAATCACTTTAGCAACATAAACATTTTAAAATCACTGTTCATACATTTACATATAGTACAAAAAATCTACACAATATCGGGCTTCCAAGTACATTGTTTTCTTACGAATTCTCGAAACTTAACATTTTTTGGCCAAGTAGACGATCTCATAGCGGAAGGCTTCAATCTATTGCTTAATACAACTTTAAATGATATGTAATCTAAATTATCACAATCCACCCATCGCGGAACAAGCTTCCGTACATGTTTACATTCGTTGTCGCAGGCACCCAAACATCGAGAAACCATCCGTTGAACATCTTCCTCTGATACGCTCGCGTCAATGTTCGTCAGTAATAGGGCAAAACTCTCATCAAGAGCATTTGGAGAAGAGGTTGTCTGTTGTGATCGTGTAAGATCGGTAACATCAGGCACAAGTGGCATTACACGATTGGGGATCGTTTCCAGTTGCGGCGATGAACGAGGAGTTGAATGTCGTATAGCTGAAGAAGTATCCGAACCTGAAGAGCATGTAGCATTCGAAGCAAGAACGGACATAATTTCTTCGACCTTAGATTTCAATTCATCTACGTCATGTTGCAACACACATTTTGAACTGCACACCGGGCGGCATTGCTCGGTTGGTTCCTTGTGACTCTCTCTCCACTGAAGAAATTGGGAAAAACAATCGTCGCACAACCAAAAACTATTCCTCTTTGGCGGTGATACAGCGGCAAGCTCTTCATTGTTCAGCCCGACACAAGCAGCGTGATAAAGCCGTTTACACAAGCCATTACAATAGAGTTGCTCTTGCCTTGCGACGTTGTGAAGGCATTTTTCGCAATTCATGATTAGTTCGATGCACAGTTTTATTACAGTTTTATTCACAGAACAATTTAGAGTTCTTGTAATGATCAAACTAATTGTCGATGAATGCACTTTCAACAAACTGCTTTGGAAGATTTTTCGTTGCGATTTTTATGACAAATAAAGCAAATTTCGACGAGCAGAAAAAACACAAAGTCGAACGGCGACCGACGTACACTTTTTTCAGGAATTCCCAGAAGAAATTCTGGAAGAATTCCTGGAGAAATTTCTGGAAGGATTGCCGGTAGGATTTGTGGAGGAATTCCAGAGGAAATTGCCGGAGAATTTTTTGAAGGCATTCATTCCCTAAGGAATTTCTAGATGCATTCCTGGAGGAATATCTGGAGCCATTTCCGGAGAATTTTAGAAGGAATTTATACATAAATTCATAAAGGAATTTCTAGAAGAATTCCCAGAAATATTTCTGTAGGTATTCCGGAGAAATTTCTTGAGGATTTTTTAGAAAATTTTCTTGAACAATTTTCTGAGAATCTCTGAAGAAATTCAAATGGAATTGCTGAAGTAATTTCTGGAGCAGAATTTCCGGAGTGATTACATGAAGATGATTCGGAGTTTTTTGTGGAGCAATTTCCTGAGAAATTTATTGTGGAAGTCTTCAATCAATCCCAGAAGAACTTCTGCAAGAATTCCTGATAAAAATTCTGGAAGAATAGCCGGTAGAATTTGAGGAGAAATTCAAGGATGAATTTATGGAGGAATTTCTAGAAAAATTGCCGGGAAAATTTGTGGAAAATTTTTCGAAGAAATTTTGTAAGGAATTTCTGAAGAGAAATTTGCGACTGAATTTCTGTAAGAACTCCCGAAGAAATGTGTGGAGAAATTCACGAAGGAATTTCCCGAAGTTTCCGGAGGAATTCTGGAGAAATTTCTGGAGGAGTTCACTGAAAAAAACTCTGGATTTATTCCTTAAGCAATATCTGGAGAGGAATTCCTGAAGAAACTTTTGAAAAAATTTCCGGAAGAATTTCTGGAGGAATTCTAAAAGGACTTTCTCTAGCTATTCCCAGAAAATTCTCTGAAGGGATTTCATGAAGAATTTTCGGAGGTATTCCAGTAAGAATTTCAGAAAGAACCGGTGTTATTTGTGGAGGAACTACCGAACGAATTTCTGGAGGAATTCCTAGAAGAATTTCTGGAGAAATTCCCAGAAAATTTCAGGAATAATTCCCGGAAGAATTTCTAGAGGATTTTCCGAAAAATTTTTGAAAAAATTCCGTGGAGAACTTTTGGATTAATTCCCAGAAGGGTATTGGAGGAATTTCTTGAGGAGGAATTCGTTAATGAATTTCTCTAAGTGTTTCTGTAGGAATGCAGTAAGTGATTCCCTGAGGATTTTCTGGAATAATTTCTTCGAGAATTTAGACCTACAGAAGGTGTTTCTGCTAGGGAAACCTTACAGAAATTCCGATATAAAATAACTCCTAAACTAATCAAAGAAAACAATCTTGGAAACACGCTTCGAACTACTTCCCAGCGAACTCCTGGAGCAATTTCTGAAGGCACTTCTGTAGGAATTTCACAAGAATAGTTTACGGCAAATTTTGAAATCCTTCGGAGAATAATGGGGAATTTTGGAATGAATATTGTGTAGATTTTAGGCAGGAACATCCAGAAAACTAACACAAGACCCCCAGGGACCCGAAGCAAATCTAGAAAAGAGCTTCTCAAGGAATCCCGGGTAAAATGTGTTGCTTACACACAGCCACCGGATGAGGTTTCACGGGTTTTTCTGCTCTTGCTGTTGGCGAAATATAAACTGCCTAGTGCATGCTATCAATCGTTCATTCCTGTTAACTTAACTTATGTTCGAGATTCGAAATTCTAGGAACATCTGCAAAACTTCAAAAGCAGATTTTTGCAGCAGAAAGCTCGTGATGTTTTATTCCGTGTTCCAGCTGCAATTCTCGGATACTTTTTCAAAACGATGTCTAATACACGCAAATCCTATGTTGATACGTCGTTTTGAAAAAGTGTCCGAGAATTCCTGAATTTGGGCTGCAATAGATCGACATTCCAAGCTTAAAATATGATAGATGGCTCTTTTTTGTGTGGTAGTAAAATCAAATTTTCTCGGTGAAGAAACTGTTCCGGAACATCAAGTAAACACAAAACGTTGTCTTTTCAAACCATTCTTGATTTCTATTCACTAACTTTTCACAAAACTATCCCGTTTTCTAACAATTAACAATTTTCACGATTTTTTCATACGATTTGACAGTTCTTGACTACCATGCTTCCGTGAGCTTGAGGTGAGAATTTGAGAAATTTGATAACCGAGAGTAGCCCAGACGATGCATTGAATACAAGTGATGGTGTCGCCGCCGGGCTGTCAGCGCTGGAAACTTGATGCTATAAAAGTTCTTGCATGCAATTTTCACTGCTGGCGCCAACTGAGAGCAATCAATAAAAATGTAAACATCAATCATTCTATTGACATTTCCGCGAGCTAGATTATCACGAGAGAGAGGATGACTGCGTGCTTCTTTTGTCAAAACCTCGCTTGAAGGGCTTTGGTGCTTATCGAATGGAGTATTAAAATTTAATCTGGATTTTTATGATCGGGATTAAATCTCGTATTAACTACGTTCGTGCTTATGACCAGGCCCGGATTAGGGATTGTGGGGGCCTGGGGCCCAAGCGGTTGTGGAGGCTCCTCGGAGGTACAAGTGCGATGAGCAATACAGTTTTATTTGTTTTTGAGCTGTACTTGAACCAAAAATGGTTTTTGTGGGGGCCCCTAAAATGTGGGGGCCCGAGGCCCTGGCCCCCGTCCCCCCCCCCCTCTTAGATCCGGCCCTGCTTATGACCATTAATGGAGTAGTATTAATGCGAAATATCAGCGAATGCAAATATATTGCCACAATGGTTCTCTTCAATCCATAATAACGTTTTTAAGAGCACTAATCTTAAACATTCGTGAGCAAATGCACCAGATTTAGATTATCTGTCTGTAAATCTGTATCAGTTGAGAAGAACCTGTTACATTTCCAACGTCCTTAGGTTTGGTTATATAAACCCCACCGACATCTATTTTAAGGTGTTTTTCCTCAACCTCTTTATTCTCGATGAGACTGCACGTAAAAAAATCCGTTCTGAAAATCGTCAACATGCAGTCACGAATTCCAGAACGAGCAAGATTTTCTCTTACGAAAATACACCATGAACTAAAATCATAGATGCGTGAACTCTATTCCAGAACAGAAACGTAACGCCTCTGCCAGGTGCTGGCTTAAAAGCCAAAATCACGAGAACGTGAACTGTGTTCTAATATTGAGAAACTCAGTTCTGGAATTGGAAATTAAGTTCACGAGGACAGGAATTCTGTTCATGACAATAAGAATTTTGTTCACGGCAGCAGTAGTATGTTCCCAGTACCGTGATTGTAGTTCACGGTCTGTAGAGATACGCAGAACTCGGTACATAGACCACTAAAATATTATCCGACTATTAGGCACACGATTCCGGTTTGGAATTAGCTTTTATCATTTTGCACAGTACTTACAATTGTTAAGATAACAGATCATTTTACGAAGGTTGTAGAGTTCTCCTTCATCAAAAACAGGAACAAGTTTGATTCGAAGGGAACGCAAACAAATGGCAAAAAACTCACTTTGGATCTGCGTCAGCATATCTTTTGCATGAAAATAAAAGCCTTTATTTCACTTGACGTCAATCTGGTAGATCTTCTACTGCTAAAATTTGGTTTTAGTCACAACACAGCACGCACAATTTATCAATATATGTATAAAATAAAACAGAAATAAAGTTTCCCGGCACTTTTGCTAGCGTTAACTACCGGGTGGGTATTTGTTTTCGAGCATGCGTTATCAACAATGACAGCGCGCGTGAAGTGAGTTCACGCTATTGGAAATCAAGTCACAAATATGATTATTTGAATTCTTATTTTCGCGAATCGCGTTCTCAAATTTGAACGCGTTACTAAATGAACAGTGTGGTTGGTTAGGCAAGATTTTTGTTCTCATATTTACAACAGTATATCACGAATACTGGTTTTGTCAATCACGTTTACGAGAAAAGTATCACGAATTCAAAACAGCTATTGGTTCCGTTTCTCATGATATTTAGTTCACGAATTTTGGAACGGATTTTTAAGCGTGTGTTGATACGGTTCCACAGGAGTTACTCGAAGAAAATAACCGTTGATAATATGACGTCTTAAAAAATGTCGTCTTGGCCCGACGTTAGCATCTGCTAACTTTGCATGGAACAGAAGGGTTCTCAAGGATTCATTCTGCCGATCGTTTTTCCATCTTCGGAACAGGTTGTTAGATTTTTTTTCATAGCTTCCATATGTCAGAGTTATACCACGAAGTTTGTGCAGAGGCATGTTGCTTCGTGTGTCATAATGTATTGGATAGCAACAAAATCATGATTGATGGAAACCTCTTCGTTTGTATTCCCCTCAAATTATCGCAACATTCAGTTTTCAACACCATTCAAAATTAAACTTCGTACCGGTTATGCAATTTCTGTACAGAGGATATCTACAACATGGTTTCCATTATTCCATCAATGTACATTCAATCGAGATTTAGTTTAGATTCTCATTTTATTTTGAATTTGTATGTGCATTGTGGGTGGAAGAGGAAGATGTACAACAAGCATGCCTCAGTCCTGTCGACAATAAATTCTCCCGCACGGAGGAAATCAAGTGATCAGTATTTTCCAGCATACAAAATAGGGGAGAAAATATTTGTATCGAGCATCGTTACCGTAACCGATTTCGTTTGGCTCAAGATGTTCGGTGCTGGATCTGAATGGAACTTGCTTAGAATAGGAAATGTGTATGTAACAATATTTTCATTTCAAATTTCGACATCTTTTTGCATCGACCGAATCAACGACCATGTGAGTGCGATTCGGTCTTGTGGACGTTTGGGGATTCCATTGAAAGAACTGACAGCAGGTTCTTCCTTCCACTACTTCCGGATGCTTCTCTGACGACAACCGTTGCGACTGTTACGCTTTCTGTCACCTCGTAAGTATAATATATACATCGTTGCAAACAAATGCTCCGAATCGAGGTTTATATTGAAAGAGGTACACTAGATGGCATGGCGAAGCACATAACGTGGCATGCGGAGTAAGTTTTACGATGGATAGTCTTATAGAACGTCCCCGTAAAAGCAGCCTGAAAAGGACGCAGAGTGGATTTTTTCCACCCATGCTTTTGATTGCTTCTGCCTTTATTCACAATCCATCGTCTGACACAAGCCAGCGTGCTGAGTGGCGTAAAAAATGGCACTCCTTTGCCACCATTTTTGGTTATCAAAGTCGAGCACCTTATACCCACGAACTTGTCCGGAATCCAGTCGGTTTGCGCTGGATCTTGGCGGTGACTTCGCTGGGAGTGCAGGATGAAAAGACACACTCTTATGGTTCTCCTTCTTGTAGCAAATCTATCTGCTGCCATCGATGGAACCGGAAGCTCAAGGTTTACGATTTAGTTTGCGCAAAGTTTTCCTCCCCTTCCTGCAATCTATCATAATCTAAAAGCTTTATTGAATTTCCATTCAAATCACGCTTTCATTGTATTTATATCTTCATGAAACGGGCTCTCCATCGTCTTTGTGACTTGCGTGCGGCACTGGGCCCATGCTTTGCATTCGAGCGAGGTGTTATCACAGGCACCTGTGCGAAGGAATTGGATACTTTCCCAAAGAAGGTGTGAGATGCTACGCCTGAATGGAATATAAAAAATACGATGAAAGTACGGCAGCTTAGGGATACTTTCCACAGATAGAGAGCGAACTTATATTTTTCACCATAACTTACATACTTTCACGAAAGATGAAGGAAACGAAAGGTAGCATAAAATCAGGATACCTATTCCTGGAGCATGGTGTACGAGTGATTCTCAACTGGAATGGCTAATTTGAATGCTTTCACGTTTTCAATTGCGAGAAGGATTGTGCTTGTGCATAGTTGATGCTGCTGGCTAGAAGTTGGCATTCATGGTGATTCTCTTTGCCAGGCCAACTTTCAATGGGCATGTTTCAAGGTTTATGACATGATACCTAAGATTGGAAGTTGTTGAGTTTTCTGTGGTTACAACATTGATGTAACGCTTAATACAGACATGCTAATATAATCTATAATACTTATCTATCATCAATTAGATTGGGCCACTTTTCATTTTTAATTTTAGAATCAATTATGATCAGAAATCAATAATTTTACATGATCTCAGGAATTCACCCAGAAATCCATTAAGGAAAGTTCTGGGTGAATTCATGATGGAATTCCTGGGGGAATTATTGAGAAAATTCCTGGGGGAATTCCTGAGATCATGTAAAATTATTGATTTCTGATCATAATCGATTCTAAAATGTAAAATGAAAAGTTGCACAATGCAATTGATGATGGATAATTATTATTGATAATATTAGCAGTTCTATATTAAGTGTTACATCGATGTAATCACAGAAAACTCAAAAACATCCAATCTTGGGTATCGTGTCATAAACCTTGAAACTTACATTTCAGAATCGATTATAATCAGAAATCAATTATTTTACATAATATCAGGGATTCCCCCAGGAATTTCATCAATAATTTCACCAGGAATTCCATAAGGAATTCATCCAGGAACTTCCCTTAGGGACTACTTCGTGATTTCCCTCTGTAATTCCGTCTAAAATTCCTTCCGGGAGCTTTTCAGGAATTCCCACCGGGATTCCTTCAGAAATATCCATCAAGGATTCCCCCAAGAATTCCCTCAGGGATTCCTCCAAGAATACCCTCAGGGATTCCTCCAGGAATTCTCTAAGGGATTCCTCCTGGAATTCTCTAAGAGATTTCTCCAGGAATTCTCTAAGGGATTCCTCCAGAAACCCCTTCAGGGATTTTGTAGAAATTTCCTCAGGGATTTCCCAGAAATTCCCTCAGGGATTTCCCAGAAATTCCCTCAGGGATTTCCCAGAAATGCCCTTAGGGATTTCCCAGAAATTCCCTCAGGGATTTCCCAGATATTCCCTCAGGGATTTCCCAGAAATTCCCTCAGGGATTTCCCAGAAATTCCCTCAGGGATTTCCCAGAAATTCCCTCAGGGATTTCCCAGAAATTCCCTCAGGGATTTCCCAGAAATTCCCTCAGGGATTTCCCAGAAATTCCCTCAGGGATTTCCCAGAAATTCCCTCAGGGATTTCCCAGAAATTCCCTCAGGGATTTCCCAGAAATTCCCTCAGGGATTTCCCAGAAATTCCCTCAGGGATTTCCCAGAAATTCCCTCAGGGATTTCCCAGAAATTCCCTCAGGGATTTCCCAGAAATTCCCTCAGGGATTTCCCAGAAATTCCCTCAGGGATTTCCCAGAAATTCCCTCAGGGATTTCCCAGAAATTCCCTCAGGGATTTCCCAGAAATTCCCTCAGGGATTTCCCAGAAATTCCCTCAGGGATTTCCCAGAAATTCCCTCAGGGTTTTCCCAGTAATTCCCTCAGGGATTTCCCAGAAATTCCCTCAGGGATTTCCCAGAAATTCCCTCAGGGATTTCCCAGAAATTCCCTCAGGGATTTCCCAGAAATTCCCTCAGGGATTTCCCAGAAATTCCCTCAGGGATTTCCCAGAAATTCCCTCAGGGATTTCCCAGAAATTCCCTCAGGGATTTCCCAGAAATTCCCTCAGGGATTTCCCAGAAATTCCCTCAGGGATTTCCCAGAAATTCCCTCAGGGATTTCCCAGAAATTCCCTCAGGGATTTCCCAGAAATTCCCTCAGGGATTTCCCAGAAATACCCTCAGGGATTTCCCAGAAATTCCCTCAGGGATTTCCCAGAAATTCCCTCAGGGATTTCCCAGAAATTCCCTCAGGGATTTCCCAGAAATTCCTTCAGGGATTTCCCAGAAATTCCCTCAGGGATTTCCCAGAAATTCCCTCAGGGATTTCCCAGAAATTCCCTCAGGGATTTCCCAGAAATTCCCTCAGGGATTTCCCAGAAATTCCCTCAGGGATTTCCCAGAAATTCCCTCAGGGATTTCCCAGAAATTCCCTCAGGGATTTCCCAGAAATTCCCTCAGGGATTTCCCAGAAATTCCCTCAGGGATTTCCCAGAAATTCCCTCAGGGATTTCCCAGAAATTCCCTCAGGGATTTCCCAAAAATTCCCTCAGGGATTTCCCAGAAATTCCCTCAGGGATTTCCCAGAAATTCCCTCAGGGATTTCCCAGAAATTCCCTCAGGGATTTCCCAGAAATTCCGTCAGGGATTTCCCAGAAATTCCCTCAGGAATTTCCCAGAAATTCCCTCAGGGATTTCCCAGAAATTCCCTCAGGGATTTCCCAGAAATTCCCTCAGGGATTTCCCAGAAATTCCCTCAGAGATTTCCCAGAAATTCCCTCGGGGATTTCCCAGAAATTCACTCAGGGATTTCCCAGAAATTCCCTCAGGGATTTCCCAGAAATTCCCTCAGGGATTTCCCAGAAATTCCCTCAGGGATTTCCCAGAAATTCCCTCAGGGATTTCCCAGAAATTCCTTCAGGGATTTCCCAGAAATTCCCTCAGGGATTTCCCAGAAATTCCCTCAGGGATTTCCCAGAAATTCCCTCAGGGGTTTCCCAGAAATTCCCTCAGGGATTTCCCAAAAAAAAAATTATGGGGATTTTCCAGAAATTCCCTCAAAGTAATTTCTAAGAAATTCCCTCAGGGATTTCCCAGAAATTCACTCAGGGATGTTCCAGAAATTCAGATTTCCCAGAAATTCCCTCATGGATTCCCCACAAATTCCCTTAGGGATTTCCCACGAATTCCCTTATGGATTTCCCAGTTCTTTTCTCAGGGATTTCCCAAAAAAATCCCTGGGGGATTTTCTAGAATTCTTTCATGGGTTTTATTAGGATATACTTCCATAGATTTCTCCAAGTTTCAGGGAACAGAATTTCTTTTCATTTACGCAGGAAGAACTTAAGAAAGTCTTTTTCCACATGATTGTTTAAGAAATTTTCTTAGAAGTCAATCCAGAATTACTGAAAATAATGCAACAATAGTAGTGATAGAAGAAAAAACTTCAAGTTAATACTAAAAAGCAGGCTTTGTCCCAAAAGGATATTGTATTAAGAAAAAAGAAAAGGAATTGATTTGAATCAATTAAATCTCTATGTAACGCAGGTGCTTTGAATCTCAGAATCCACATAATTTCGCCACATGGATTGGGCTTATTAATCAAATTCGGATCCATCGCTCAATACAAAATAAGTGGTTTTCGAGGCTTTTCAGCACACAATGGAGACAGGTACGGAAGTAGTCCATATAAGTTTCTCGCTCGCACTGTGCACAATAAGCTGCTTTACTTCGTTGATATACTACCAGCAAGTTTTGCTCTCTTAACAATGCCACTGACTACATTGGGAATGCACCAGCCAGTCAGCAAACGCCAGCGACAGCACCAGCATAGGACCGCACCGCATGGTGATAAAAGCGGAACTTAACTAGAAACACAATTACGAGCACTTGGTACCAAAGCGCCGCAAGCAATCCGTTCATTACTGCGACTTCCCCTTTTCCCAGTCAAGCCAACACACTCCGGTTGGTCGCTGGTAACACAACACTGCTAGGGCAGTGTGGTTTAAAATGCATAGGTTTTCAATGATCGTCGCACTTATTTTCCTATATATTTATTTCAAAAGCTTAAGATACGTAGTTGAAGATTTTTATTTCGAGGTTGTTGTAACAAAATGACCTCCATTCCATTCAACATAATTCTGCACGGGATTGTAAAATTGACTATTTACATTAACGACGTGGAGAGTTGCTTTCACAGCTCGCTCACGAGTTAAGCATGCATGTGCGACCCTTATGCTATTCGGCAAACTTTCAGATAAAACTACAAGGTAAAAGTCATCCATACATTGTTTTTTGATAGCATGCTTATGAACTGAGTTAGTAGCAAGTGAATGTAACTCTTTGCAAATGGTGAATGCCATCCCTGCTCCTGCATGCCGCCGAAGATCGTCCTTAGCACCCGTCGCTCGAAAACTCCGAGTGCTTGCAGGTCCTCTTCGAGCATCGTCCATGTCTCGTGTCCGTAGAGAACCACCGGTCTTATTAACGTCTTGTACATGGTACATTTGGTGCGGGGGGTGAATCTTTTTTGACCGCAGTTTCTTCTGGAGCCCATAGTAGGCACGAATTCCACTGATGATGCGCCTTCGTATTTCACGGCTCACGTTATTGTCAGCCGTTAGCAAGGAACCGAGGTAGACGAATTCTTCTACCAGCTCGAAAGTATCCCCGTCTATCGTAACATTGCTGCCAAGGCTTGTCCTGTCTCGCTCAGTCCCACCTACCAGCATGTACTTTGTCTTAGCCGCATTCACCACCAGTCCGACCTTTGCTGCTTCACGTTTCAGGCGGGTGTACTGTTCTGCCACCGTTCCAAATGTTCTAGCAATAATATCCATGTCATCCGCAAAACAGACAAATTGGCTGGATTTCGTGAAGATCGTACCCCGGCTGTTGAGCCCGGCTCGTCGCATAACACCTTCCAGGGCAATGTTGAATAGTAGGCAGGAAAGTCCATCACCTTGTCGTAGTCCCCGTCGAGATTCAAATGAACTGGATAGTTCATTCGAAATCCTTACGCTGTTCTGCACACCGTCCATCGTTGCTCTTATCAGTCTAGTCAGCTTCCCGGGAAAGCTGTTCTCGTCCATAATTTTCCATAGCTCTGTGCGGTCGATACTGTCGTATGCCGCTTTGAAGTCGATGAACAGGTGATGCGTTGGGACCTGGTATTCACGGCATTTCTGGAGGATTTGCCGTACGGTGAAAATCTGGTCCATTGTCGACCGGCCGTCGATGAAACCGGCTTGGTAACTTCCCACGAGCTCATTTACTTTAAGTGAAAGACGACGGAACATGATCTGGGATAGCACTTTGTAGGCGGCATTCAAAATGGTGATCGCTCGAAAGTTCTCACACATTAACTTGTCGCCTTTCTTGTGGATGGGACAGATTATCCCTTCCTTCCACTCCTCCGGTAGCTGTTCGGTTTCCCAGATCTTGACTACTAACTGGTGCAGACAGGTGGCCAACTTTTCCGGGCCCATCTTGATGAGTTCTGCTGCGATACCGTCCTTACCAGCCGCTTTGTTGTTTTTGAGCTGGTGGATGGCATCCTTAACTTCCCTCAGCGTGGGAGTTGGTTCGTTCCCGTCCTCTGCTGCACCAACATAGTCATTTCCTCCGCTGCCTTGGTCATCCGTGCCCAGTGAATCAAAATTCAACCATCGCGCAACAATAATGACAATATCGCAACCTATATTTGTTGCGACAAACAAACCCATGCGACATAAGTTTGTCCCAACTTGAAAATAATGGGATTAACATCGTTCACCACGAGTTTAGAGATTTTTAAGCCTTGCATTGCGATTTTCGAACGGTAACTTCGAGTCGGTAAACACTGCAATTCTGGTGAAGCTCTATCATCAAACAGTTTCGACTTTGGGTTAGCAATAATTTATTATTCACGAGTTGAAAAGTACGCAACAAATTCAGCTTACGTTTTGTCTGCAACAAAAAAAATTCGAGATCTTGTCATTATCTGTTACCAGTAGGGATAAAGAGTAATCGTCGCACCTTCTTTGTTGCTTGTTTTGTGCCTCTTTTGTCTGACAATTCTCTTCACTGTCCGTGCCTACATTCTCTTCGCCATTCAGGTGCTCGTCAAAGTGCTGCTTCCACCTTTCGATCACCTCACGTTTGTCCGTCAGGAGGCTCCCGTCCTTATCTCTGCAGATTTCGGTTTGCGGCACGTAGCCTTTGCGGGATGCGTTCAGCTTCTGGTAGAACTTGCGTGTTTCCTGTGAACGGCACAGCAGTTCCACTTCCTCGCCCTCCGCTTCTTCCAGGCGGCGCTTTTTCTCCCGGAAGAGGCGGGTCTGCTGCTTCCGCTTCTGTCTGTATCGCTCCACATTCTGTCGGGTTCCATGCTGCAGCATTACCGCCTGCGCTGTATCCTTCTCCTCCAGAACCGCTCTGCATTCCTCGTTGAACCAATCGTTTCGTCGACTCCGTTCTACGTACCCGATAGTGCTCTCGGCTGCGTTGTTGGTGGCTGCTTTCACTGTACTCCAGCAGTCCTCTAGAGGGGCCACATCGAGCACACCCTCGTCCGGCAACGCTGCCTCGAGGCGCTAGTGTAAAACGTGAAACGCATAGATAAACAATGCGCGCGCCTCTGGTTGTGAAAGCCACAACTATGAAAATTCAAATTGATCGTTAAAATCGTGGTCGATGGAAATTTTGCAAGTGTTACGTCTGTTTGTCTGTGATTTTACCAAATGAGTGCATTTTAAACTACACTTCCGTAGTAGCCGGTATCAGAGTAGAGCGCATCTTGCTTCTGTTTCCTCAGTTCAGTGGATTTAACCGGGCGCGCCATATGTGTGCTGGCATTTGTCATGATTTGAAGGACTTTCATTATTGTTGTTTTGTCCTTTGTTATGAGTTCCAAACAGCTGGTTATGTGGCAATTTCCTGGCAAGTTTCGGTTCTTCGAACAGACTATCAGCTCCAGAGCCAGTATATTTTGGCAAAAAGCGAAACTGTTTAAAAGAGTTGTAGCTTTGTAAAACTACTACGAAATTGCACCTGTTGTAGGTACATTAACCAATAAGTCTATGATGATTCTATAGACAAGTAGCATAAGCACTTTTTAGATAAGCATTAATTCTAAAACATTGTCTTGTTTAACCAAATTATAAAAAAAGTCAATACAAAAATAAAAAAATACTGGTTGCATTTTTTTTTCGAATTTTTATTGCGTGAAGTTGCAACTGATACACAGCTTGCTACTCTTTAGGTGTGAAAATTTATCAACTGCCTTAAGGACAGACTTGTTTGAATCCCAAAATGGCCGACTTTGGCACCTACTCACGATTTCAAACGCAACTGATCTTCTTATTTAAAGCTTATAACAAGTGAGCAAGAATAGAATAATAAAATGCTCTGTTGTTTGAAACTTGCTTCTTGAGATTTGTGCGTCTGAAGTTCTGATGCACTGTTGAAGCCGTTTGTCCTTAATATACAGGGAATGGCCAAAATGTTTGGGATATGCAACTTTTTTTCTCTCGCAAAAAAAGTTCAACATGCTATAACTTTTCATAGAGCGCATCAAAAAATCTCAAATTTTGACTGTTTGTCAACCTACTATATGTGCATCATTGGTACAAATTTGGGCTCGATTGATTAATATTTCGCAAAATTAGAACCGTTCGAACGCGTTCGGGTAAAACACTATTTTTTAGACAACTCATTTTTGAGCTGTCATACCTCGGCAACCAGTGAACTGAATTGAATGAAATTTTGAACGTACACTAACAATATGTAAATGCTTCACAAACTATTAAAAAATAGATAGTTTTTGAACGTTGAAAAAAGTTATCATAGATTGACACTTTTTGGATTTTTCTCGAAAAAATGTATTTTTTTTACATCAATGTCAATAAATTTTAGTGCTGATATCCAAAGATTTTCCACTTCTGTTCTCAAATTATCTCTAATCAGATATATAAGAGCCTATTAAGATTGAAGGAAGAACACATTTAATAATATTTGTGTGGTATTGTAAATTTGACTTATTTTCCTCTATATAGGTAAAAATTTCAACCCGGTATAACTTAATTCACCGTGAGAAAATGTTATATTTTATAACGTCGTATTAAGTATCAATATATTGTTAATAAACGTTAAAAAATTCATTCAGTTCGGTTCACTGGTTTCCGAGATATGACAGTACAAAAATTAGTTGTCTAAATAATAGTGCTTTACCCGAACGGTTCCAACTTCGCGAAAAATTAATCAATCGAGCCCAAATTTGTACCAATGATGCACATATAATAGGTTGACAAACAGTCAAAATTTGAGATTTTTTGATGCACTCTATGGAAAGTTACAGCATGTTGATTTTTTTTTGTGGGAGAAAAAAAGTTGCCTGTCCCAAACATTTTGGCCATCTTCTGTACTTCGTGTTCCAAGAATCCTTGCTTTTTGGATGTAGTTCAGGCCGTTCTTCAATTCTAGATCGTCCATGGATCTCAGGAAAGATTTAGGAACTCCAGTCGCCGAAAGGACAAACTCCATGTCCACACCTACTTCAACTTCTCTGCAAACTCGAGGTACCTCGTTACATTATTGAAGAACGTTGATTGAACTTTATTGTCTAATAAAAGTACAATAATGTCGATTAGGATTACCCGCTCCACTCTTTTGTCGTAAACCACAATAATGTTGGGATGGTTGGCACCCAATGACGACGCTCGTAATGATTTCGTGATTCTAGTATAACTTTATGCAACTCATTACCAGATTCGGGTCCGGCTGGTGCTAATGGAAAGGTTCAAATCTATCGACTTAGTAGTGCTCCTACTGCATTGCAGTTCCTACAGTGGACTTCCGCTTCTTCGGTCCTGTTTCCAAGAATAGGTCATACAGCATCAACTAAGCGTTTGGAGCCTCCTTAGCAATGTGCTGTGTGAGAATATCTGCTATCATTTTACGAAAACTCATTAAGGTGTGTTGCTTTATATGTATATTTTTTTTTTCAAGAGTTCCTTTCAAGACGCTCGCCCGGTCGATCCTACAATTGCACTGTGCTCGCGCTGTATAAGACGAGTGAGATTGTATGGTAGTGTTGTACTTTTCAAGGTCAAGGAATTCCCATGAGAATTTCTACATGAGCTCCTCCGGGAATATCTTCAAAAGTTTCTCCAAAAATTCCTACAGAACGTTCCCTGAAAATTCCTTCAGGAGCTTCTTTTGGATTTTCATCAGAAGTTTTTCAGGAAATTCGTTGAAACATTCCTTCCTTAATTTCTTCATGTACAGTCTCATCGAATATTATTTCTAGAGCTCCTCCAAATATTTCGTCCGGAATTCCTCCAGAAGTTTGGGAACTTCTTAATGAGTTACTACGTTAATTACTTCAGGGGTTTCTTCGAGAATTTTTTAGGAGTTTTCCCTTAAATACTTTGAGAATCCGTGAATGGCTCTCAGGAATCCCCTGGAAATAGCTTCAGGAAACTGTGTAAAACTCCTCCGGAAATCACTTTAAGGGTCCGTCCGGGAATTGATTCATGAGGTCCCCTAGGATTTTACCTCTTCTTGCGGAACTTTTTCAGGAGTTCCTCCTTAACCCTTGGGCAGTCGCGTCTTTGACCATCTGCTGCGACGCCGTGCTCTCGCTGTGTACCACATGCGTGCATTTTTCATGGTGCGTGTACTCACTACTCAGTACACGACGCGACCGCTCCCGGGTTAAATTTCACGAATTCGTCGGGATATTCCTTTGAGAGTTTTTGCGGAAATTCTTTCTAGAGTTTCTCCTCAAATAATTTTCCCAGGAGTTTCTGCAGAAGCGTTTTCGGGAATTGCTTCAGGAGTGCCACCGAAATTTTCTTTAAGACTCCTAGAGCTTTGCGGAAATCATTGAACATTTATCCGAAACATCTTTCAGGACTTTATTTCTTACTTAAGGGGGTTCTTTCGGAATTCCATAAATTATAAATTCTTTTGAAACTTCCTCCGAGAGCATGGAATCTCTCCAGAAATCAACACGTTAGTTCATTCAGGAGTCCCTGCAGTAAATCCTTAAAAAGCTTGAGAAACTTCTTTGAAAATTACTTCAGGAGTTCCTCCTGAATACCAAAAAATCCTTAGGAAGTTCTCCCAAGAAGTCTTTCAAGACTTTCTGCGTGAATTCTTCGAGGATTTCATCTTGGAATTTCTTGTGAACTTGCTCCGAAAGTGTCTTCAAGAGTTCCTTCATAAACCTTACTAGAATTACTCTATGAGTTCTTTCGAGAAATTCTTGATTTTCCGGGAATTGCTTCAGAAACTTCTCCGCAAACTCCTTCGGGTGATCCAACGGTCATGTTTTATGGAGTTCCATTTTGATCATCAGCGAATTCCTTCGGATTTTATTGTGATTCTTCCTCAAATGTATCCAGGAGTGTTTCCCTGGCAATCTCGACAAAATATTGAAATCTGCGAATAGTCTTTCTTCTTTTCCTTCTTGGCAAACGTCTCAACAGGAACAGAACCTACTACTCAGCTTAGTGCTCTATGAGCAGATTTAATTCATGGAGAGAACCCAGAAGGAAATTCTGGAAAAATCCCGCGTATATCTCTAACTCTCTACGAGGATTCTTTGAATTGTATTCCAAGAGAAATTCCAGACCCCCCCCCCAGCTAACACAAAGTCGTATACGATGTTACATAGGATGCTAAAGTGGAGGCCATACCCGGGTAGAGCTTAATGGCAAAAGAATGGCAAATTTTACCATTAAAACAGAATGTTTGAATGGTAAAATGTGTTATTTGTTTGTTTGAAATAAGAGTTAAAATAACAAAAATAATAACAAAATTTTATTAGCA
Organism: Aedes albopictus; assembly: GCF_035046485.1. Classification (NCBI taxonomy): domain Eukaryota; kingdom Metazoa; phylum Arthropoda; class Insecta; order Diptera; family Culicidae; genus Aedes; species Aedes albopictus. The sequence continues at coordinate 174,030,302 of NC_085138.1, forward strand.
GAAAAACTTAAAAATAACTTATTTTGCCATTGTAATAACAAAGTAATGGTAAATCATGCGGAATAAATTGAAGAACAAAATAAGTTGTTATTGAGATATTGATAACAAAATAAGACCAAAATTAACTGTTATCGGTGAATAACAAAATATGACATTCTTGAGTTATTGATAACAGAATAAGAACAAATTTAGCTGTTTATGTGGCGATCAAAATAATGGTGGGTTTAGTTGTTCAAATTCAATTTTAAAATAATGGTAGATTCAGTTATTATTTCAAAGTAGCAGAAGCTCATTTTACAGCCATTTTTTTTTTCTTCGATAAAATTCAAGTTCATCAATCAATGTAAAAACAGTTTTATTTTGTGCAAATTAAAAACTCAAAACGAAACGAACTTAAAAATCAAATTCACTTTGATGAACGTAGCCACCGTTGCCCCGCGATCTACTCTGGCTTCTCCTATTTAGGAACGTTTGCGCAGCGTAGGGTTGTTTGCGATAACATTCGCGATATGCTTATTAACCATTTTGGATTTCTCCATCGCAATCCCTACGGGGTCCTGGAGAATCAGTCGTCAGCAAAAATAAAAGTTTATATTGTACACAACTAGTAGAATTGATGTTTACATGTATAAGAAGAATCCCACTATACCAGTGCCCTAGTAGCTTTCTTAAAAAGATCGAAAAAGATAGATACGTCGTTTTACAAATTATACTCTTTAATTGTTTGAGTTCTAAATTAACATAAATTGATGTGCTTCAAATAGAATCCATTGCGAAACACACAGCTGAGAATCCGGATTTGTTTACTTTTGCGAGATACGTCGAATTGAAAAGTTATGCTTGAAATTTACAATATAATAGTTAATGGTATATTAAGAGTAAAATATGTTATGGTGCCTAATGTTCATAAATAATTTCTCACAATATCAAAATAATGGCAAATTTAGCTAGGAATGTAAATTATGTTATTGTTTTGATATTTTATACAATTCATTATAAAAGGTGCTAAATTGCAAGTTTTACCATGATAGTGATTTTTGTTATTGATGTGTTATTTAGCATTATTCATGAATAACATATCAATGACAAGATTTGCTATGATTGTATATTTTGCTATTGATTTGCCATTTTAAGTTTTTCATAATAACAGAAGAATGGCAAAACGAGATATGATGGCAAAACCAGTTATTATTTTGTCCTTTGTTTGCCATTAGCCTCTACCCGGGTATGCGTACATGCTTCCATTTACCCGCGTGTAAAGTGTGCGTATTCGCCTCCAATTTTGCATCCTATGCTACATCATATACGATCGTGTGTTTGCTGAGCCTCTAGAGACTTCTCAGGAGGGAATCCTGGAGAAATCTCAGTTGAATCTCCTGGAGGAATTTCAGAAAGCTCCTGAAGGAACCTCTTATGATCTCTCTGACGTAGCTAATCGAAAAAACCTAGATGGAATTCCTGGAGAATTTCAAGTGAAAATCCAATTTCTTGAGGAATCTTACATGCTATTCTTAGAAATCCTTGGGAAATTACAGGAAGGCATTCTGGAAAATACAGAAACTCCCGGTAATTAACGAATGAACTCCTTAATTCTTTGAAGCCAGAATTTTTCCAGGCGGACTTTTTTTACGGTTTTCTGTAGTTTTGGTGGTCAATAGCATAAAAACGGTAGAATATTACGGTGAATATTTTTTTCTGGATACCCTAGGTCATCCAAACTATCCTTGAGTTTAGATCTTTCAGTCTGTGGGAGTAACGGTAAATTCTTTCATTATACAAAGCTAGGATTTGTAATCTATCATGTCCAGTAAATCTTAAGTTCAACAGACAGTATCAGATCAGTCGGGATATTCTAGGGCATCCAAACTGCTCTTGAGTTTAGATCCTAAAGTCTACGAGTGTAACGGTAACTTCTTTCATTATACAAAGCTATGATTTGTAATCTATCATGTTCAGTAAGTCTTCCAAAAGCTTAATAGACAGTGTCAGATCAGCAGGAGGTCATCCAAACTGTTTTCGAGTTTAGATTCTAAAGTCTACTGGTGTAACGGTAACTTATTGCATTATACAAAGCTACGATTTGTCCAGTAAGTCTTCTGGAAGTTACAGTGGTTGTTTTTTTTATCAACAAAGCTTCATAACAGTAAGGAATCCCATAATATCCCAAAAGTATATAACAATGCTTTTTGTGCCTCCAACTGCTGGTAGCTTGGCTGACCAGGAACATTCCCATAGTGTCTTTAAATGACATTTGCGATTTCGCGAGCTTCACGGACCTCAGCAGATTATGTTATGCTATTATTCAATGTGAAAACACATAAAATTTTTCTTGTAAATTTGAAGGACTTCATAATAGAACAGTTTGGATGAAACTGAATGTCCCAATGGTTAACAAAAATAGACTTCAGATTGGTCCTGTAACCACGGATAAATATGCAACGTTACTCAGTATAGCAGATATGGCTGTTGTTACGAGTGTAGACCTGAAGTCCTGAACTCCAAGGTAGTTTGGCTGACCTGGAATATCATGTAGTGTCTTTAAATGACATTTGAGATTTCAAGAGCTTTGCGGATCCCAGCAGATTATGCAATACTATTTATGGTAAAAAAGCATAAAGAAAATCGTGTAGATCTGAAGGACTTCATTGTAGAACAGTTTGGACGACCCTGGATGCCCCAAAGGTTTATAATAAGTTAGTAGACTTCATATTGCTCCGTTTACTGCGTTTGATTATGCAGCGATACTCAGTACAACAGATATGGATACTGTTACGAGTCTAGACCTGAAATCCTGAACTCCAAGATAGTTTGGCTGACCTTGAATATCCCTGTAGTGTCTCTAAATGATATTTGAGATTTCAAGAGCTTCGCTGATTCCAGAAGATTATGAAATACTATTATTTTTGGCGAAAATACATAAAGTTTATTTTGTAGATTTGAAAGACTTCATTATAGAACAGTTTTAACGAACCTGAATGTCCCAAAGGTTTGCAAGTTACAATTTCCAGAGAAACTCCAGGAGCAAATTCCGAAGGAACTTCAAGAGAAGGCCACGGAGGATTTGATCGGAAGATTCTCGATGAATTTTCTTGATATACTGCTGGTGGATTTTCTGAAATCTAAAGGAAAGAATCTGGAAAAAGTTCACAAAATAGAAATATTAAAACAACTTTCAGAAGCAGATCAAAAAGAATCCCTAAGGGTACTTTCGGAAAAATGGAGGGACACTTATAACTTTTTTTAAACAATCGATTGCCACTAGAGGTTCGTGTGAATGTTTTATGTTTATTTCTGTGTCGATCCTGGATATTGTTAAGTATTTTAGCTATTCTGAACATAAATAAGTTTGAAAACTCACCGGGGCCCGTGGCGCAATTGGTCACACGTTTGCTTCATAAGCAGATGGTCATGGGTTCGATCCCAACCCCGGCACTTTCGTCAGTTGCTCTTATTCTCTGAGAGCAGCTGACACTGACCCTCATCTGAGCCCATGGCTCAAATGTACCCGGATACTTGGACATCAGCGAACGGATAGTGGAACCCCAATCGGACTGGAAAAAGGGACAAACAACAGCCACATATTAACACACATTAACATGCTCATCATTCTACCATGATAGGGTAGAAAGTGAAAGTAGCGCAACGGCTACCAGTTCGATATAAGATAATTAGAATAGAATACATTTAGGCGCTGTACAAAGTATAAGTACTGCTTTCAATTGGAATCGCTCACGCAGTGCCCTAGTGGACAAAAGTGCTGTAAATTAGGTTTAAGCGATTGAAGAACAAAAAAGTTTGAAAAGTTCTTTTTTTTCCATGAAACTTCCATATTTTAAAGGTTTTTGCATATTTCCAGCCATTTTAGATAATTCCAAAATCTTCTCTTTTAACAGTCGAATGCACTAGTTGTTTGTGTTTAGACCCTTTATTCTGGTGTAGAAGTACAAAATTAAGGGAGGAGGCAGTTTAACATTGTTACCAATGGTCCATTGTACGCTGATAAATCTCACCCCAAAGTAGTATTTTCAATTTTCTGTTCTTGATCCACCCGGTAGAGATTTTGTAAAACATCTTTGGGGCTGTACATAAATTACGTCACGCTTCTAACGGGAGGGGGGTTTTGCAGAACGTGACGATTCTTACTAAAATATAAGGGTCCCATACAAAAAGTGTGACATAAGGGAGAGGGAGGTGGCGAGGACCACTCGGGAAACTGGCTAAGCGCCAGCATGCTACCGTGATGGACTCTCCAAAGCGAGTCATCGATGTTCGTTGCTGCAGGCTACGCAGCTAACCTTGTGGGTGCGATGTGCACTAGCCCCTCTCTGAAGCAATACCTTCTTGGTGGTTCCGGAGAGACGTAGGGTTTGGCGACCATAGGAATGGTTTAGTGGGTACGAGGAGAGAGTAGTCCTGGATCTTACTTTTGTTGTAGAAGACGGCCTGTCAGACCTACACTACTTTAACCTTCTGTTAGGGTGTATGTTGAGCAGATTATCCCCCTATGGTTTAGAAGAAGAAAAAAAAAGGGAGAGGGAGGTTGAAAAAGGTCGATTTTTGTGTGACATTATTTGTGTATACGCCCTTTTGGCTATATTAGAATTGCTAATACTGCTATTCGCAAAAGTTTCGACCCCGGTACAGGTTACGGTATACTACCGTAAAGATAGATCTTAGACCATACGGATAATTAGACCCAAAGATCACAAGCATAATCTTGCTGAATAGCTGAGCATTTCGTGGTTGTAAATTCCTACTATGTGCAATAAACGGTCTAGCTTCGATTGTTTCTTTTCTAGGAAATAACAGTGACCATGTGTTTCCATATTCTCAGTATGGTAAGCTTTGATGAAAATGCCATATGACGGTAACACTCATACGCTATGGCTTGACGTTTTTACAGTTTTTGTCACTCGCTGCATACTCCATGGTACACTTTCCACAGTCTATCGAATGAAGGCAAAATAGAGCCGACACCACCGTAAAAGCATAGTTCAAGGCAAACGTTGATGGAGCTCAATTCGTTAATTTGTAGATGATGAGATGTGACATTTTTCTCTTTGCAGAGAACCTCGTTTGAGCCAGTTTCTGCTGAAGGCACGTGATTGCTAGATTCACAATTCGCAATCACAACGTACAAATCGGCTGCCAAGCATAAATGGGCGAGTGAATGTACACTGCTCGTCATATGTTTGCATTCACAAAAAAAAAATATTGTATTATGGTACTTTTTTCACGACATTTGTATGAACTTTGCTGAAAACCTTCGTAAATTATCAGGTTTGCTATACATTCTGAGTTAGTGTTGTGAATTCATATTTACGACGGGCAGTGTGCACACAGCCAGCCATATTTTATCGTTGTCCTTTGCTTTAAGCCTCCGCGAACATAGACTGGCCCGGCGAACAAGCACAAAAGGGCCCGAACTAATTAGATTTTCCCTCCAAACAAACAATCACTTCCATTCATTCAATCAATTCATTTATAATTTTCCCGTTCGTTTTGTCCCGCCCGCTCGCTTTTTTTTATTTCTGCACCATCAACAGTACCCGGCCACGATGCGATGGTCGGAAGACAATTGAAGGAACTGGTACCTACAACATCATCATCACAGCGGTAGTCGATGTTGTCGGACCTGGTGTCGCCGTTTCCATCTTGTTTGATTGTCATTGTCATCCGTGGAGGTCTCTCGGTTCTGTTGCTGTTGTTTCCACTCTATTATAATAGCTATCGCCGACGACGTTGATTCCGATTCCGATTCCGGCAAACAGCAAGCTTTTGATTTACTCTCCTTTGTTCTACGAGTGGGGATGATTTGTTTGGCAATTTTTCCATTGTTTTCCCTCGTTCACTCATTTTTCCGTTCTCTTTCTCTCGTTTCAGAAATCAAAATTCATCCGGGTGGAGTGCAAACAAGCGACGATCAATTAAATATAATTGGAGGTAGGTGCCTGTGACACAATCTCTCGGTGTTTGGTGAGAAAGCCGAGCTTCCGGGGGACTGATTCTGTAGCTTTTTTTTATATTTGCACCGGTTGGACGAGAGCAAAAACGAGTCTGTTCCTGGCAAGTCCGGGATGTTCCAGTTGTATTGTAATTGAATCTGTACAAAATAGGTAGCTTTTGACTTAATTGAATAGATTTGTAGTGGATACTGGATTCATATCCTTTGCAGTTTGTTCAAGAAACTCTGTCTACATCAAAGTCGTCTCTATTTTGTTCATGGAGGTACCCAACCGTTCTTGAAATATTGTGAAAACATAATTGGCGTTGTATGGTTGATAGAATCGAGTTTTGCAGATTCCCACAAAGAACTGGGGAAAACTTGAAATGTGTCCAATCAAAGAACAACGATAGAAAGATAGCCGCAACTTATTTGGACATTTTATTGCACACAAAACGTTACATTTCAATATCGACATATGACCAATTTTAAATTGGATCTGATAGCCCAAACGCTTAAAGCCATTGTAAAAGTTTAATTGTGCAGTATTGCTATCTTAGATCAATAATTTTGCATGGTGAAGAGACTTTATTGTTTCTTCAATCCACAGTGTCTGTTCTCAGGATTAGACAGCAGAAGCATTTGTTGGGTCGGATAAGCGTCGTCTGCGTTCCAACGAGGGGCTTTAGGCCCAACTGTACACGATGTTTCTCCAGAAAGTTTTGGAGAAATAACACAATAATACACACCGAGACCAACAACAACAAAGGAGATGAAAAAAAGGTTTGCGATTGAAAACTCGGTACTGTCAAGGCGCCATTCACCGTGTGCCTTCGAATATTTTTTCATTATTTCCATATTATGATTGAATGATATGACAACTTCCCTTCAATTTCACCAATACAACATTGTATTGGTGGAATTGAAGAGAAATTGTCATATCATTCAATCATAATATGGAAATAATGAAAAAAATATTCGAAGGCACACGGTGAATGGAGCCCCCACGGTGAATGGCGCCTTGACGGTACGTGGAATCTCCAGTTTTTGCAAATGCATCGGAAGCATCCGCATCGTAGCCCTGCAAGAGGTGTGGCATTTTTTCCATGAAAATGTCCTTCTTTGCGAACTAATAACTTAAAATTGTTTCAGCTACTATTATTCGAATGTTATTTTTAAGCTATGATAAGCACCAATTTTATTTTCAATGGGTAACTAATAAGGAATTATGCTTTCAATGCTAAATTATTGAGAGTACGTGAAATCGAACTCTCAATCCCCAGATTCTTATTGTCACTTATAAGGAGTGAAGACTGGCGCTTGAGCCTAGCTATTAACCCTCCATCAGTCGCATCAAAAAAAGTTACACGAGCGGTCGCGTCGTGTACTCAGTACACGACAAACGCTTTCAATTATGGTTTATATGCCTGACTAGATACAATGTTGGTGTCTTCGGCAAAAATGTCCAACTGGATAATACGCGTCTGATAGTGGACATGTGGAACCGGTCAACACGATCTGGTCCTGTCCCGGGTGTCGGAATGGCCCTCGCGGGAACCTGTTTCGTGGACATTTCAGTTATGGCACCAAAACTAGGCATGCGACGGCTCTATCTCCATGATTTTTCATGTACATCATCTTAGTAACCATGAAAATGATCAGTGACCTCCCTGGCTAACCCGCGGCCACCGGAATGTGCCCTGGAGGAACCTGTCTCGAGGACATTTTGACCATGACACAAAAAACAAGGCATGCGACGGCTCTATCTTCATGATTTTCCATATCCATTATTTTAGTAACCATGAAAATGACCAGTGACCTCCCTGACCAACCCGTGGCCAACGAAATGTGCCCTGGAGGAACCTGTTTCGAGGACATTTTGACCATGACACCAAAACAAGGCATGCGACAGCTCTATCTTCATGATTTTTCATATCCATCATCTTAGTAACCATGAAAATGACCAGTGACCTCCCTGGCTAACCCGTGGCCACCGGAATGTGCCCTGGAGGAACCTGTTTCGAGGACATTGTGACCATGACACCAAAACTAGGCTTGCGACGGCTCTATCTTCATGATTTTCCAAATCCATTATTTTAGTAACAATTAAAATGACCAGTGACCTCCTTGGCCAACCCGTGGCCACCGGAATGTGCCCTGGAGGAACCTGTTTCGAGGACATTTTGACCATGACACCAAAACAAGGCATGCGACGGCTCTATCTTCATGATTTTTCATATCCATCATCTTAGTAACCATGAAAATGACCAGTGACCTCCCTGGCCAAACCGTGGCAACCGGACTGTGCCCTGGAGGAACCAGTTTCGAGGACATTTTGGCTTTGACGCCAAAACTAGGCATGCGATGGTTTTATCTTCCTGATTTTCCATATCCATCATCTTAGTAACCATGAAAAGGACCAGTGACCTCCCTGGCCATCCCGTGGCCACTGGACTTCGCCTTGAAGGAACCTGTTTTGAGAACAATTTTGACCAAGGCGCCAAAACTGGACATGCCACTGCTCGATCTTTTTGATGTTATATATCCATCATCTAGGGTAAATCGCCAATTGTTACACACCTTAAAATCTCGCCAATTGCTACACATCTCATAAGCAAAGCATGGAGTCTGCAACAATTAGCAAGTTTTCAAGGTGTGCAATAATTGACGATTCACCCTAAGTAACCGTGAAAAAGACCAGCGCTCACGGTTCCTACTCTATATGAGGGTGGTCATTAGAGTGGGACACCGAAAGATATTTCACTCCTGTACACTTTTTGAGTTCCTTTTTGGTCCCATATCAACTGTGCAAAATTTCAGCACGATCGGAGAAACTATATTTTAGCGCCAGCCATTTTAAGTTTTCATACGATTTACTATGGGGAAAATCACTTTTTCAAAGAAAATCGCCACAGGTTGCCCCTTAACTCCAAAAAATAAATTGATAAATGATTTCTGTTGGAAATTTTACGAGGAATTAACTCTCCGAAGACCGCAAAGTGATCTAAGGCATGTGGAAAAAGTTATTAACTGAAAACCGAATGGCATGCCAATGCTGTTAAACATGTAAGGAATAACAATAAATAATAAAATCTCGTCATCTTATCAATCGGGTGAGGCTTAATAACTTTTTCCACGAACGTCGCATCGGTTTGCGGTCTTCGGAGGTCTGATTCCTAGTGAAGTTTTCTACAGAAATCATTCACCGACTTATTTTTTGGGATCTAGGAGTGACTCCTAGCGATTTTTCTTTGCAGATGTAAAATTTCCCCATAGTAAATCGTATGAAAAACTAAGAATGGTGGGCGCTAAAATATAGTTTTTCCGATCGATCTGAAATTTTGCACAGTTGATATGGGACCAAAGAGGAACTCAAAAAGTATACAGGAGTTATAGTTTTTTCCATTTTTTTGTATTTTCCCATATAAACCGTGTACCAGGCTAGTGGTCATGCATATAATTTTCGCTTATAGCATGGTGAATCCGGTAATTTGATACCTATTTCCAAACCCAAAAGCGTTTATTGTATTGTTTAGAATATGTTCAATCTTGTTTTGTAATTTTCGAATAGAAAGACATAAAAAATATTTTTTTTTTGCTTCAGGGAGCCGAAATTTTTTGTTTTGTGGTTTTGGTTACCAACTGATTTTTATACAGTCATACCTCGGTATAACGTAGCCTCGATATTACGTAACTCAATATAACATAACTTTTACCTCGATATAACGTAACTTTTTTATGGTTCCAATGTTTTGCTATTTGAATAATAAGCGTGAATCACGGAATAGACTTTATGAAATTACGCTCCTCCTGAAACCGAGTCTGCTAGCCAGTTCAGCGTTATACGAACAATTTCGCAGTTATATGATAGTTTTCGGTGTCAGCAATTTTGTTTAGCTGCTAACTGCAACATGTTTACGTTTCACTTAACGAATGAAGTTAAGTAACTGCAACGCCTGACAGATGTCATCAAGCCATCAATTGATGTAAAATGAACGTGAACTTCATGTCACTGTTCATAGGCCAGAGAAACTTATTCACCTAGCGTGAATGAGGATAAAGCATCAGTTACTTTTGCATTTTGTTATATGAAGATCCTGCTTTTTCTCTTCGTTTAATTCATCCACATTCGTTCAATTCCTCCAGCCAATTAGGGCAAACATGGCACATCATTTCGACGTTTGGCGGTGCGATAACTCCAAATTTGTCGAACTTACCGGATTTACAGGTAAGAAGCATTGCAGTTAAACCGTTTGCACCGACCGAACGTCTACTGTACTTATTCTTGACATATCATTCCTACTGAAACATAGCCTTCAAACTCCAAAAGACATGACAGTAGACAGCAGTGGAAGCAAATTCGGTTTCATGCGATACTGCGAGTTATAACACCGGGGCAAGTCCGCCTTGTCTTAGAAGAACCCTGCAGAAAATCGCTTAAGAAATTCTTTGATAAATCCCTAGAGAAATTTCTGGCGAAATTTCGTGGTATATCCCCCGGATGAATTTCCACCGAAATATGCAAAGGTATTCTTGGTATAATTCTTAAAGGAATTCATGGAATAATCACATGAAGAATTTATGTAGAAAACCAGCGGGAATTTCTGGAGGGACTCAAAGCAAACTTCTAGAAGAATCACAGCGAGAATCTATGGAAAAGGCAAAATTCCTGAAGGAATCATTAAAAGAAATGCTTTGAAAGAAAATGAGGCATCCCTGGAGTAATTCAACAGGATTTCCTGGAACCAGCAATCTATTATTGAATCTCTGAAGAAATTCCTGGTGGTTTTTGCCGAAATCCTAGCATGAGTTTTCGGAAAAATTTCCGGTGAAATCCCTGGGAAAAAAAATACTTATGAGATGTGCAACAATTGGCGAGTTTTTAAGGTATGTAACAATTGGCGATTTACCCTAGATGATGGATATATAACATCAAAACATAGAGCAGTTGCATGCCTAGTTTTGGCGCCTTGGTCAAAATTGTTCTCAAAACAGGTTGCTTCAAGGCAAGGTCCAGTAGCCACAGGATGGCCAGGGAGGTCACTGGTCCTCTTCATGGTTACTAAGATGATGGATATGGAAAATCAGGAAGATAGAGCCGTCGCATGCCTAGTTTTGGTGTCATGGTCAAAATTTCCTCGAAACAGGTTCCTCCAGGGTACATTCCGTTGGCCACAGGTTGGCCAGGGAGGTCACTGGTCATTTTCATGGTTACTAAAATAATGGATATGGAAAATCATGAAGACAGAGCCGTCGCATGCCCAGTTTCAGTGTCATGGTCATAATGTCCTCGAAACAGGTTCCTGCAGGGCACATTCCGGTGGCCACGGGTTGGTCAGGGAGGTTACTGGTCATTTTCATGGTTACTTAAATAATGGCTATGGAAAATCATGAAGATAGAGCCGTCGCATGCTTTGTTTTGGTGTCATGGTCAAAATGTCCTCGAAACAGGTTCCTCCAGGGCACATTCCGGTGGCCACGGGTTGGTCAGGGAGGTTACTGGTCATTTTCATGGTTACTAAAATAATGGATATGGAAAATCATGGAGATTAGAGCCGTCGCATGCCTTGTTTTGGTGTCATGGTCAAAATGTCCTCGAAACAGGTTCCTCCAGGGCACATTCCGGTGGTCACGGGTTAGCCAGGGAGGTCACTGGTTATTTTCATGGTTACTAAGATGATGGATATGCAAAATCATGAAGATAGAGCCGTCGCATGCCCAGTTTCAGTGTATTGGTCATAATGTCCTCGAAACCGGTTCCTCCAGGGCACATTCCGGTGGCCACGGGTTGGCCAGGGAGGTCACTGGTCATTTTCATGGTTACTAAAATAATTGATTTGGAAAATCATGAAGATAGAGCCGTCGCAAGCCTAGTTTTTGTGTCATGGTCAAAATGTCCTCGTAACAGGTTCCTCCAGGACACATTCCGGTGGCCACGGGTTGGCCAGGGAGGTCACTGGTCATTTTCATGGTGACTAAGATGATGGATATGAAAAACCATGAAGATAGAGCCGTCGCATGCCCAGTTTCAGTGTCATGGTCATAATGTCCTCGAAACAGGTTCCTCCAGGGCACATTCCGGTGGCCACGGGTTGGTCAGGGAGGTCACTGATCATTTTCATGGTTACTAAGATGTTTACTATATTGACGACGACTGTTTTGAAGACTTTCGAATAGTTTTGGCGTTTCAGTCTTTTCGGGGTCAAAAACAACTAAATGTTTTCTTCTCTGTTTTCTGGAAGAAGAAAACATTTAGTTGTTTTTGACCCCGAAAAGACTGAAACGCCAAAACTATTCGAAAGTTACTAAGATGATGGATATGAAGATAGAGCCGTCGCATGCCTAGTTTTGGTGTCATGGTCAAAATGTCCTCGAAACCGGTTCCTCCAGGGCACATTCCGGTGGCCACGGGTTGGCCAGGGAGGTCACTGGTCATTTTCATGGTTACTAAAATAATTGATTTGGAAAATCATGAAAATAGAGCCGTCGCAAGCCTAGTTTTTGTGTCAACGTCAAAATGCCTCGTAACAGGTTCCTCCAGGGCACATTCCGGTGGCCACGGGTTAGCCAGGGAGGTCACTGGTCATTTTCATGGTTACTTAGATGATGTACATGAAAAATCATGAAGATAGAGCCGTCGCATGCCTAGTTTTGGTGCCATTACTGAAATGTCCACGAAACAGGTTCCGCGAGGGCCATTTCGACACCCGGGACAGGACCAGATCGTGTTGACCGGTTCCACATGTCTACTATCAGACGCGCATTATCCAGTTGGACATTTTTTGCCGAAGACACCAACATTTTATCTAGTAAAGCATATAAACCATAATTGAGAACGTTTACCGTGTACTGAGTACACGACGCGACCGCTCGTGTAACGGTCTGGTTCAAAAAAAAGTTACACCAGCGGTCGCGCCGGTGTACTGAGTACACATTGTAAATATGAGGTTAGAATTACGTATTTTTCGAGTACTGTCCGTGCATTTTTTCATTTTTTTTTTCTGCTTTACTAACAAGAAGAAGAGTGGATCTTGGAATAGGACCAACACCCGGTTCAATTTGGTGCGAATTTCGATTATTTTTTTGCATTTTTCTGAGACGCGTGTAATCAGTACACGCAAACGACTGATGGTGGGTTAAACACTGTGGTTAGAGAAAATGCCAATGCAGACCCCTTAGCTTCCGGGAAGGTAAGCCCAGCTCCCTGGTTAGTGGGTTGGTGTCAGGCCCTGCGAGCCAGCCGTTAAAAGACTAGTACCGAAAAATCAACAAGAGGAGAATGCGAACCGATACCAATGACGATGACCACAGCGACGAAAAGGGACATGGGATTGGAAGCTCGGTATGGAACTGCAGATCTCTCAACTTCATCGGGAGCATACTGGCTCTGTCTACCGTGCACAAAACTCTCCGTCATCAACAATGTACAGTACCGACGACCACCACGGTACAACCACAGACAAATAGACGTAACACTCTTCAAAAGAGCTTGGCTCTTAAATTTAACCGAATTACCGAAATCTCAACCGTTAAGTATATTTTACCGGAAAATTCGGTAGGGTTAGTTACTTTTAGCGAACTTTGTTATATTTTAACAGATAGAGTCTGTCTTGGTTCGTCGTTGCATCGCGTCGTCGTTCTGTGTGCCGGACAGTGCTCATCTTCGTACGGGGCGGTTTAGTGTGTTTTTGGAGGCAAAGTGGAAGTTTCGCTTTCGGATCGGCCGCGTCGTCGTCGTCAATTTGAATGTGCACATCGTCGTACCCGTGTATAGTTGTAGCGGTTCAGTGTGATTTAGAGGCCAGTTAGTGGAAGATGCTGCAGCGCATACGCACTGGACACTTCAAAGGATGTTTGTTGGCGAGCTCGTTCCATTTTATCATAATAATAAATGCTAAAGGATGTATAAAATTCTGCTCTGGTTTTTGTGTATTTATCAAACAAATATTGAAAAGTTCGTCACGTCATGTGTCGGCGCTAGCTCCAAAAGCACATTTAGTTGATAATAAATATTTTTCTTTCATTTTTTGCATGTACACAAAAATTTGAATGTTTCGTCATCTTCGATGTCGACATTTGTAAAATTTTAGTCAAAATGAATAAATGTTTTGACTCAAATAAAGTTTGCATGGATCACATCACTTACCAAAGTGAATCCAAAACATATGACTCCCCCAATCCCCACTAACAAAAACTCCTTCCCGTGACAGGCGTGAAGAAGATGAGGTGATCTCGGTCTCTAGTAGCAACGTACGTCACATTAATATTCCTTCCCTTCCTCGATGACCGTAAGGACGTGGCTGGCACTGTTATCTATATATCTATATATATAAAAATGAGTTTGTAGTCCCTTTGAGGCAACAAAAGTCACGAACGGCTGAACCGATCAGAATGAATCTTGCATGGTTAGATTCGTATTCATGGTGGCTGTGTATATATGTAAAAAAAGTTAGGAAAATGATCTAAAAATGTTAGAAAATAGACAAAATGCTGATTTTTTATGACCTGGGAAGGAAATCAACACGATCGCAATATAACCGATCTAGAGTGCCATGCTTCAATGAACCCAACAGTTGTCAAACCACCACAGCTTGGCAAGACAAAGTTTGCCGGGACAGCTAGTATATATATAAAAATGAGTTTGAATTCTCTTTGAGGCAACAAAACTCAAGAACGGCTGAACCGATCGGGATGAACTTTGCAGGGTTTGATTCGTATTCATGGTGGCTGTGTTTATATGCAAAAAAAAGTTACGAAAATGAACTAAAAAAGTCAGAAAACTGATAAAGTACTGATTTTTCACGAGCAGGGAAGAAAATCGACACGATCGAAATGAAACCAATCTAGAGTGCCGTGCAACAATGACCTCAGTTGTCAAATAAAAACAGCTTTGCAAGACAAGGTTTGCCGGGACAGCTAGTTGACTAATAAAGTTTGGAATTCTCGAACTGTGCACATTGAGGGCGGTAGCTACTCCCAAGCTCCGTTTGTTGATTCCTTGTGCAATTTCGATTGTTCTGGTCAATCACGGAGTAGCAACAACGAATTGTACGGTCATCTATGCTCATGCTCATTAGCGTGGTTTAAAAAATCGTTTTTGCTCCACACTGCTTATTCGATTCGTAACCAGATTCGATGCCTTCTCCCAAAATTTGTGCTCATTTGGTTGAAAATTGAGACTGCACAAGCCCTTCAAAATTTGTATGGGAATTACTATGGGAAAACGATTTTTTCATTCAATCGACCATAGCATTTCCCCAAATGCCCTAGAGGATCAGTTGACCCTTGGCACTTCTAGGCTACTCTATCAGCTATAACTTTGCCGAAGACCGCATTCGAATCGGACGCTTCATTAATTAATTATCGATTTGTATCCAACTGGAGAAATTTTAACAATGATCCTCCAGCTTCCCAGCAGGCAGCATTGATGCATGATGTGGCGCCAAAGATAGCACACTGAAATCATGGCTACTATGTTTCACTGCAAAATGCAGTGATGCCCATTGATTAGTTTAGCCATCATGAGTAAAGATTTCGATTCTGGATAAAAATCGGTACTTAACTAATTAATGTAGCATGCGATTTGAATGTAGTCTTCGGCAAAATTGTAACTGATAGAGTAACCTAGGAGTACCAAGATTCAACTAACGCTCTAGGGCACTTGGGGAAATACCACGGTCGACTGAATAATAAATATTACTTTCCCATAGTAATTCCCATACAAACTTTGAAGGGCTTGTGCAGTCTCAATTTTCAACCAAATGAGCACAAATTTTGGGAGAAGGCATAGAATCTGGTTACGAATCGAAAAAGCGGTGTGGAGCAAAAACGATTTTTTGAACCACGCTAAATTGCTCATGCTCACGTTTATCTGTTATATTTTAACAGATAAACGATAACATTTTTCCGAAATCTTGGATTTTCTTAAAGCATCTCGGTAAAAAGCCGTTACCGAATGCTCAGTAGTTGAGATTCCGGTAAAAAATCCCGAACGAAACTAGCTAATGATGCAATCGAAAATTACAGGCGACTTATGCAGTAGTATACGTGTTTGGCAAACGTCAAATTGCAATCGATCATGGCCGACGGTGTCACGCGTGGCTCAACCAATAGGTGGCAGTGTGTTCATAAAAAGATACCGTGCAAAAGTTTTGATGAATTTTCTCCAAGAGTTACGTCTGTTTGTCTGTGGTACAACTTACAGAGATTGAAGTAAACGTATGTCGCCTCTGCCTAAGCGGAGAAATTTGAGTCTGTGTGACGAGGGCGAGTTCAATGTGGTCCCCCTTGAGGACTACTGGAGTAAAAAATAAGCAGCCACAAACAATGATTGCAAAATCATCTAATTCTTCGAAACCAAACAGCTTTCGGAGGAGTGGACGGAAGTGGTGTTATACTTTCGATAAACTACATAGGGTGTTTACGAAGACCACTTTATCAAGAAGATTTGCAGCACTGCTGAAAATCGGGAGTCACTGTTAGCAGTGCCACCACGGATGAAGGTGGCACTATTCATGATAGTGTGTGTAAATCTTTATACTCGCACCAATACACTCTTACACTTTTATACAAAGGTACCACCTTAGCTCAGCAGGTGGCGGCAGGCCCGGATTTAAGGGGGGGAAAGGGGGCAAGTGCCCCAGGCCCCTCGATCAAGGGGGCCCCCAAGAATCCCGAAACACCATACGTATTTTTTCAACGAATCCATATAAAATGCACTTCAATAGGCGATTATTATTTAAACATGACCAATAATAGTTATTATTGGGTACAAACGGAATTTCTTATGTACTTTCCGGTCAGTACATTATTTTTTATGGCTCGGATGGTCAAGAAATTTCGCACAGCAGGCTCCATTTGATTTAGTGTTTCTTCTCAGCTCCGTACTGGGGTCAAGAAAAATATGCAAAGGTTTCTTGAGCGATTCTTTGCCTGAATTTCCGAGATAGGCCAATAAATTTCTTGCGATGTGCGTACTATCCATTGTCGTATTATAACACTTTTCCGCAACTAAAAATTGCTGTACGAGAATGTATCTAAATAGAGTGCGCTAAAATTTAAAGCCCAGTGCAGAATAAGTACGTTGAGGCTGCTTTTGCGTTAATCTAACAGTTTTCACATAGGTTATCTGTCAAAAATATAACAACGCTACGCAAACGTTTCCATTGTGCACGGGCCTTAAATTTTTGAGAAAAACTGAAACAATACTTTTACATCGATGGAAAATTCAACTTCACAAAATTATTCATTATTTCACAATGATTACACATAAATATGTTTGTTGATTATACGATTTTATTCTGAAAAAACTACTTAATACAGATCTGCAAGAGTTTGCTGTTAGAGAAAATGATGAATTTTGGAGATATTAGGGAAATAGTACCAGTCAGTGTTCAAAATTTCATTTCGTCATATCTAAATTCAACCACCTACAGCTTATTTAAGAAGCTGAACCTCAGAATAAGGTACATGAAAAATTTGTGCGGCTAGACCAGCTAGCTCTACGAGAAAGTCACGGAAAATCCGCTCTTTTTTCGAATATTTAAGGTAAATGTAACGGACAACCTTCGAAAAATGCCAATTGAAATTCATGGTGAATATCAATTGCATTTTTGGAATGTAGTCCGTGACATTTACCTTACATATTTAAAAAAGACCGATTTTCCGTGACTTTTTTGTAGAACTGGTCTAGCCACACAAGTTGTTCATATACAATATTCTCAGGTTCAGCTTCTAAAATGATCTGTAGATGGTTGTGTTTAGATGTGACGAAATGAAAATTTCAACACTGGTACCAGTTTTAGAAACCTAGTGGCCAAACACTTCTCGAAACAGCGAACTTAGAACTTACCGATAATTTTACCGACGTTTTTGATTTTTTTTGCTACAGTTGCCTCCAAGAATCCGATATTTGTTCAATCTGATTCTTGAAACTCTCATAGATTTTGGCAATTTCAAATAAAGTTGCTCTATATTCTATTGTTCTAGATTTAAAACAAAACCAGTCGTGTGAAATGTTTCGTTTTCCTAACTTATCAAAAACAATAAAAATTTCAAGAACATTTCTTATAAATTTTGGTTTTGGGGCCCACTTTGAAAGGTTTGCCCCGGGCACCCCGAAGCCTAAATCCGGCACTGGGTGGCGGTACTGTCGGTGACGCTTGCCGTTAGCATGGGAAAACAACAGAGTTCCATGTCCTCTTGATAAAGTACTCTTCGGTGTTTACCAGTTATGACCGCGATCGTAATGGTTCTCTAGGGGCTGTTCATAAGCCACGTGGTCATTTTTTGGGACATTTCGAAACCCCCACCCACCCACTCCCGTGGTCTTTTGTTCATACAAAAAAAAAATTGTATAGACCGTGATCTTTGCCCGAAGCCACCCCCCTACATGACCTTGTGGTTTATGGATGGCCCCTCTATTTGATCATAATGGGTATTTGAAAAGCTTAAAACGTATGCGTGTTTTTTTAGGCGCTGTAAAGGCTGGGTAATTCGTGCAATACAGATCCACGCACCAACCGGCCGGGCTGCAAGTAACCTTAGGGAAGATCGGGTAATCAACCCCGGTGGGAACTTTGGTCCACCACGAGCTGCATCAGCTGCTGAGAGAACCAACCATCGTCCATACCGCGAAACTCGGGAGGCTACGGTGGGCGGGTCACGTCATCAGGATGTCGGATAGCAACCCGACTAAAATGGTTCTCGAGAGTCATCCGACCGGTACAAGAAGACGTGGAGCGCAGCGAGCTAGGTGGGTCGACCAAGTGGAGGACGATCTGCGGACCCTACGCAGAGTGCGGAACTGGAGGCAAACAGCCATGGACCGAGTGGAATGGAGGTGACTACTATGTACAGCAGAGGCCACCCCGGCCTTAGCCTGACCGGTAAGGTAAGTAAGGGAACTTTGGTCATAGGCTGACAGGGAGGGGGGGGAGGTCTTGTTTCTGCAAACCTGAGCGTCTGTTCTTCAGGAGGAGCGGCTCACAACAGCGTCTGTTCCACATGTTAGGGGCAGCTGATCAACGTCCGAGTGCCAAGGAAGGACTCTAAGCTTAACTGTGCACTATAGTCCTCCGGAAAGTAGGCGGTTGATGTCAGGCCCTACGAGCCAGCCGTAAAAATACCATTGTAACGGAAAATCAGCAACAGAATAATACGAACCAAGACCAACGACAACGACCTTAGAAAACAGGAAGGATTTGCGGCTTTAAACGCGGTACGTGGCACTGGCGATCTCTCAACTTCATTGGGAGCACCCGTATACTCGCCAATCTACTGAAGGACCGCGGGTTCGGCATCGTAGCGCTGCATGAGGTATGTTGGACAGGATCCACAGTGCGAACGTTTAGAGGTAATCGTACCATCTTCCAGAGTTATGCCACATGTGAGCTGGGAAAAGCTTTTATCGTGATGGGCGACATGCAGAAGTGCCGATCGATGAAAGAATGTGCAGCATAATAAACGTGTACTGCCCTCACTCCGGAATAACTGATGATGACAAGGATGCGACGTCAACATCATCATAGGTGACCTAAGCGCTCAGGTAGGCCGGGAGGAGGAATTCAGGCCGATATGAAAATTTCAGCGCCCACCAGCTGTCGAACGAAGGCGGCCTACGACTCATCGATTTCGCTGCCTCCAAAAACAGGGCCATATGTAGCACCTTTTCCCAACACTGCCTCCCTTACAATTGTACCTGGAGATCACCACAGCAGACAGGATCGCAAATCAAGCACGTTCTGATTGACAGATGGCACCTCTCCAACATCATCGACGTCAGGACTTATCGTGGCGCTAATATCGAGTTCGACCACTATCTTCTGATAGTCAAACTGCGCCCAAAATCTTCCGTCATCAATAATGTACGGTACCGGCGACCGTCACGATACAACTTTGAGCGACTGAAGCAACCGCAATCGCTTCAGTATACGCGCAGAATCTCGAGGCCGCGTTGCCAGACGAGGGCGATCTCGATGTGGCCCCTCTAGAGGACTGCTTTAGTACATTAAAAGCAGTCATCAACGATACAGCCGAGAGCACCATCGTGCAAAGCGATTTTGGGGAAAATGAACGCAGCACTGGCAGAATGTGAAACGTTATAAATAAAAGTGGAAACAGCAGATTCATCTTTTTCGAGGAAAAAAACGCCGCCTGGAAGAAGTGGAGTGCGAGAAAATGGAACTGCTGTGACGTTCCCATGAAACACGGAAGTTCTACCAGAAGCTCAACGTATCCCGCAACGGATTCGTGCAGCAAGCCGAAATATGCAAGGATAAGGACGGAAGTCTCTTGTCGAACGAACGTGAGGTGATCGATAAGTGGAAGCAACACTCCGACGAGCACCTGAATGGCGTTCTGAGCGTAGGCATGGGAGACCACGATAACGAAGAGAACGACTACGCAAATGCAGCAGAGGACGGAAATGAGCAAATTCCCACGCTGAGGGATGTTAAGGATACCATTCATCAGCTCAAAACTAACAAAGCAGCTGATACTGATGATATCGCAGCTGAACTCATCAAGATGGGTCCAGAAGAGTTGCCCACCTGTCTGCTCCGGTTGATAGTCAGAATGTGGGAAACCAAACAGCTACCGGAGCAGTGGAAGGAAGGGGTAATCTGTCCCATTCACAAGAAAGGCGACCATTTTGAATGTGAGAACTTCAGGGCGATCACTATTGCAAATGCTGCCTACAAAGTGCTATCCCAGATCATCTTCCGTCGTCTGCCACCTAAAACGAATGAGTTCGTGGGAAGTTATAAAGCCGGCTTCATCGATGGCCGGTCGACAACGGACCAGATCTTCACCGTACGGCAAGTCCTCCAGAAATGCCGTGAATACCAGGTCCCAACGCATCACCTGTTCATCGACTTCAAAGCAGTATTCAACAGTATCCACAGCTATAGAAAATCAAGCCTGAACACGTCTTTCCTGGAAAGCTAAAAGGACTGATTAAGGCAACGATGGACGGTGTGCAAAACTGTGTAAGGGTTTCTAGTTAACTTCTTAGTTCATTCGAATCTTGCCGGAAAATGCGACAAGGTGACGGACTCTCATGTCTACTATTTAATATCGCTCTCCTGGAAGGTGTAATGCGACGAGCCGGGTTCAACAGCTGGGGTACGATTTTCACAAAATGCGGTCAATTTGTGTGCTTTGCGGACGACATGGACATTATTGCCAGAACATTTGGAACGGTGGCAGAACTGAGAGTGTACAACCCACCTGAAACGCGAAGCAGCAAATGTCGGACTGCTGGTGAATGCGTAAAAAACAAAGTACATGCTGGCAGGTTTAACTGAACACGACACGAGGTGGCGGAGGAATTCGTCTACCTCGGATCCTTACTGACGGCTGACAACAATGCCAGCCGTGGAATACGTAGGCACAGTAGATGCCTTGCCTACTACGGGCTGCAGAAGATGCTGCGGTCTAAAGAGATTCACCCACGTACCTGGTCACCGAAGCACCAGAGCTATGCTACATAGATGCTCGTTACAGGTTGTCGATTCTCCATTTAGCAGCCCATGCGATATAACAAAAGTGAAAATATTTTGATGGGCGACAAATACGTTGTTGAATTCTCCTGGAACACTGTGAATATTGCTGCCTAAATAACCGATTTAACTCGTTTTGAGCCAATGTAGATGTTCTCCTTTTTATGTAAAAAATATTGTTCAAATGATAAAGCAGTAGGTACTAATCCAGCCCACACATTTCCAAACATTCGGCCAAATACAAATCTACCATGAAACTGCGTCCAACAATACGAAGCTGACCTGAATATTTCATGAAAAACATATTGATTAATGCCAACCTCCGTAGCCCAAGGGGTAAGTTGCACAATTGCACATTAACATAATTTCTTGATTTGGATTATAATGCAAAAAATAAATCAAACCATGTACTTACGGTGGCAATCAACCGATCCCTTCAGCAAACCATAATCTCAATCAGCAATTCAGTTCCTCAATGCTCAATCGTAAACCGGTGGAAATCAACAGAAAACATCAACCTCGGTCGTCCGAAGAAGGTGTTGTTGTATTGATGCATTCACGCTTTCTAACTAATCTCTGCTTGTTTTCCCACAGGTCTTGCGGAAGCAGCCCGAGGTCGAGGAAACTCGAGTGCCAATTCATTAGTGACCAGCAGCAAACCGCTGCATCTCATCCTTCTGTCGGTGCTGACTGCCCTTGTCTACTGCAGGAGATGACAGCAACACATTTGCTGGGATAACCCCACGCTTCGCCCTCCAGCTCTGGTGACAGCCCCGTTGGCTTCGAGTTCACCGTCGATGGCTTCATTAGCATAAGCACATCCTCGGCCACTACTGGAGGGGTGGTGGTATGGGTGGGGGTGGGTACCCGGCAGCCGGATGCCACTTGAGGCGACAATGCAAGAGCAAATGGCCAAAAAGAGAATAAAAACCGTCGACTAAATAATACAGTCGATTGCGAATGAATGCGAAGCGGGTGTTTGAGTATTCGAGTGTTGCAGTGTAGAATGCATATCCGTAGTGGTAGGGAAACTTTTGAAACAATAATGGTGGAATAATGAAATAGGATAATATCGATTCATGATAGCTAAATGATTTCAAGTGAAAATCTATTCTCCTTCTCTGTGCATAAAAGCTAAACGAGACAAACGAACGAATTGCTGCTTGTAGTAGATCGAACGATCGTAATCTGTGAGATCGCTTGTATATTTTCTAGTGAAGTAAGTGAATACCATACACACACGAGAACATCACACTCTATTGCTGCGCTTGTATAACCATATCTACATAGGAATCTCATGCACATCAACGAAAAATCGAGGTGAAGGGAGAGAATGTTTAAGTAAAAATCATCAAGCATAATCAGCTGGAAATGGTAGACTG
The DNA here is from genome assembly GCF_035046485.1 of Aedes albopictus. Classification (NCBI taxonomy): domain Eukaryota; kingdom Metazoa; phylum Arthropoda; class Insecta; order Diptera; family Culicidae; genus Aedes; species Aedes albopictus. The sequence goes on from NC_085138.1 coordinate 174,053,128, forward strand.
AAAATTAAGTGTGGCGTACTAAAAGAGGAAAGTCAAACAAGAGGGTTTTAAAGGATTATAAAATTGCTTCGCCGGGAAACGAGAGACAAGGGCAGTGCAAGCTTTTATCCTATGCAGTTCTCCCAAAGCCCTGCCGTCATCAGCATGATGAAGCGTTAGTCTTATATAGCTATATATGGAAATTTTTAAAGCTTTATAATGGCGCTGAATGATGAAACTCTGAATCAACTTTGATTATAATGCATCCATCAAAATGCGATAAAGTTTGTTATTGCTAGGAAGAGGATAAGCAAGCACGCTCGGAAGATGCATACATGCGAGTGAAGGCGAAATGACGTTCGTTAAGCATGGGAGAAACCGGAAAATTGTTTTGCCTTGGCGTGAGGGCCTGGTGAAAATGCTTGATCTGCAGGTTGGCGCGGCACAGGGGAGGCGCAAGAGCTTAGCTTGAATGAAGATGCAAACTGATTTGCTTTTATTTGCATGGAAAAATTCAGTTTGCGTATGAAGGAAACATCATAAGTTGTTCCATTTTTGGTTGATGCACGAGTATTTGAATTTTTAATTACTTGATATATTTCTGAATTTATTTGGTGAACCAGTTTATCTTGAGGCGATCAATTCCAAAACTTGAAACATTAATTGGAACATTTTAGAATTTTCCTATTTATTACGCGTTGCAAAAAAAAAACTTAAGACCCATTAAGGTGCCATAAGACTGTTTGTCGTAATTCCAAATATTTGTCATTGTAGTCCGAGAAGAAGAGAAGAATATTTCATAAGGCACATCGCATAACTTTGAGGAAATCATGTTAAAAAAAATCGAGTTAAATAAAATTGCGTAAAAAAAAACGCAGTGTATGTAAATTTTTCCGAGGAATTTCCACATGCACTTCTCCATGATTTTCTTCAGGGTATCGTTCAGGAATTCCTTCAGGAATTAATCAAGAGATTTCTCGAGAAACTTTTGCAACGATAGCTCGGAAGTTAATCTACGAGTTTCTCAAGAGAATTATTCACGGATTCCTTCAAGAATTTCCTTCAAGAAATTGTTCAAGGATTTCTCCAGGAATTCCTTCAGGCGTTCCTCCTAGGGATTATTCAGGGATTTTTCCACGAGTTTCATCATGGATTCCTCCAGCAGTTTATTCATAAATTCCTTTAAGCATTTCAAACTCTCCTTCATAAATTCTCCGAGGGATTCCTTCAGGAATTACTTCGCGGATTCCTCTAGCAATTTCTTCAGGAATTTCTCCAGTATATTCTTCATAGATTCTTCCAGGGATTGCTCCAGGTTTATCCATAAAACTCAAGAAATTATTTAAAGGATTTCACCAAGAGTTTTGTCAGATTTCTCCCCAAACTTCAGAAGAGATTCCTTATGGAATTTGTTCAGAGGCCTCTTAATGATTTATAGGGATTCCTTAATTTTTTTGCAGGGATATTCCAAAAATGTCTTCAAGGATTTCTCTAGAAGTTTCTCCGGGGATTTCTCAAGGAATTTCTTCAGGTAACCCTCAGAAATTTCTTCATGAGTTTATTCAGCGCTTTCTCCAGAAGTTTCGTCTAAGATTCATCCAAGAACTTTTTTAGGATTCTTCATGAAGTTTCTTAAAGATTTTTTTTTTCAAAAATCCTTTCAGAAATTTCTTGTGCGATTTGTCAAGGAATTACTTCAAGGATTCATCTGAGAGTTTCTTCACTAATACCTCTTTTCATGAATTTTTCAGCATTTACATACTTCACATTCAGTCCTGAGCACCCATGGTGGTGCAGAAGAAAGATTGAAAGATCTCCATCCTGGGTGATGGAGATCGTCAGCCATCGCATTGATCTGTGGCCATAGTAATTTATTATGTCGACTTCCTTTATTTTCTTGTTGAGGCTGCGCCGCTATGAGCTTCTGGGTCTGCCTCTGTTGCGATGTCCTGCTGGGTTCCAATCCAACGCTTGTTTGCATATTGCATTCCCGCCCCTGCGGCCGACCCACCTCCACTTTCGCTCCCGAATTTATTTCGTTTTGGCTTTTGATGACATCGATGATGGAACTCCACGTTGGAGATCCAAATGTTAGTCCACCATGAATGAATTATATAACTCAGGCATCTAGTTGAGTATTCTCCGCTGATACACACTAAGTTTCCCTGGCGTACAGCAGCACAGATTTCACGTTCGGGTTAAAAATTAGGATTTTCTTTATTCTTCAATCATTTAACCTAATTTACAGCTCTTTTGTCCATTAGGGCACAGCGTGAGGGATTCCAATTGGAAGCTGTACTTACATTTTGTACAGCGCCTAAATGTATTCTATTCTAATTTTTCAATATCAAACTGGTTGCCGTTGCGCTGCTTTCACTTTCTACCCCATGATGAGCACGAGGATGATGATGTGTGGCTGTTGGTTGTTCCTTTTTCCAGTCCGATTGGGGGTCCATTCCTCCTCTTCTTGGCGTAACGTCCGCACTGGGACAAAGCCTGCTTCTCAGCTTAGTGTTCTATGAGCACTTCCACAGTTTTTAACTGAGAGCTTCCTCTGCCAATGACCATTTTGCATGCGTATATCGTGTGGCAGGCACGAAGATACTCTATGCCCAAGGAAGTCAAGGAAATTTCCTTTACGAAAAGATCCTGGACCGACCGGGAATCGAACCCGTCACCCTCAGCATGGTCATGCTGAATACCCGTGCGTTTACCGCCTCGGATATATGGGCCATTATGAGTTGCCGTTCGCCGATGTCCAAGTATCCGGGTCCATTTGAGCCATGGGGCTCAGAAGAGGGTCTGTGTCAGCTGCGCTCAAGGGGAAAGAGCAGCTGACGAAAGTGCCGGGGCTGGGATCGAACCCATGATCATCTGCTTATAAAACAACCGTGTGACCAATTGTGCCACTGACCCCGGCTTCGGATTCCACGAGATTCCTCAGGGATTCCTCCAGAAATTTCTTGAAATATTCTACAAGAAGTTTGTACAGAAATTTCTCCAAGAGTTTTTTCAGAGATTTCTCCAGATATTTTTTCAAGGTTTCCTCCAAGAGTTCCCTCATGGTTTCTTTCTGGAGCTCAATCAGGAATTCCTCAGGCATTCTTGTAAAAACTCTTTCAAGGAGTCCTCTGTGAGAGAAGTTCCGTTGGAGGTTCTTCTTGGAAATATTTTTTTTTTCTTTGTGTAAGCACAGGTCTTCCTAAGTTTCTACAGTAACGAAGAAGCAACTGTAGCAAAAGTAGCAACCTTTCCCTATTCCATTGACGAGTTAATGAGCCTGTTCAAATATGAAAATGAGATTTGTTCTAGGCTTTATCATTGTAGTTGTTTTTAACTTAATCGCAAGGATGAATTTCGACTGTGATTGAAAGCAGTCCTCACTGATTTCAATCAGATAATATCGAATAAAAGATTACGAAGACTTACTTGCCGTGCGCAGCATAGTTGTCCCTTGTTAAGGCGAAACTGGAAGCATTTTCTCATTTTTTCAATTTTTGATTTTTTATTAAATAACGAAGCAATATTTTCAAAATCGGTTTTCGTGCAGTAGAGTATGGATCATTATCATAGAGTGTCCCGATCATTTTGTCTATCCCCTGTAGGTAGGCAACTGACGTGCGCAACATAGTTGTCACATGTTCTATTGGAATCCCTATTTAGGCGAAACTGGAAGCATTTCCTCACTTTTTGGTTTTTGATTTTTTATTAAATAACGAAGCAATATTTTCATAATCGGTTTTCGTGCACATGTAGAGTATGGATCAAGGTATCTTCTGAATTTTTTTGAGGTGGAAAATGTTTTCCATTTTTGCAGAAAAACATTTTTTTGTATAATTTTGTTCAAAAATGGTTTTTGCAAAAACGAAAAATATTTTCCACTACAAAAAAAATCAGAAGATACCTTGATCCATACTCTACATGTGCTCGAAACCCGATTATGAAAATATTGCTTCGTTATTCAATAAAAAATCAAAAATCAGAAAGTGAGGAAATGCTTCCAGTTTCGCCTAAATAGGGATTCCGATAGAACATGTGAGGCAGCCAATTAAACGCCCCATAATAAATTCAAAAGTTCCCATAAATAATTCGAAAATTGCCAATAAATAAATAGGTGTGGAAGCAATAATAAACTATAAAAGTTCCATAAACAAATCAAAAAGCGCATAAATAAATCAAAACTTCCCATAAATAATTGATTTTCGAGCAATAAAAAATGCCAGAATTTCCACAAATAAATCAACAATTGCAATAAAAAACTACATTTTTTCCAACAAAAAATTTCGAACATACTACATCACAGAACTATTATGCTAGAAAGACTGAAACTATGTGTGCAATTTAACAGACAATCGCTTGCTGTCCGAGCTCGCTAACGCTCGTCGGACTTTAAAAAGGGATAACATCTCTGTTCGCATTCTACCGGGCAAATTCTTGGATCTGTGGATTGCCCAGATCCGAATCGACGCAGTTACGGCGCGTCGGATTTCGGAAACTTCGGCGGCCTTCTGCCGCCTCAGTTCCTCAATCCTCTATGCGGCTTCGCCGCATGGCTCGGCCGAAACTTTTACTTTACACATTGTTTCGTATATATTGCTAAATTTTCAATTGCTTTTTTGATGTTTTTCAATTGGGAATTTTTGAATTATTTATGGAAAAATCAGATTTATTTATGGAAAATTTAAACTTTTCTGGTGGAAAAAATGTAGTTATTTATTGAAATTTTTGAATTATTTGTGGAAATTCCGACATTTTTTATTGCTCGAAAATCAATTATTTATGGGAAATTTTGATTTATTTATGCACTTTTTGATTTGTTTATGGAAATTTTATAGTTTATTATTGCTCCCACCCTTACTTCTTTATTGGCAATTTCTGATTTTGGTATGGAAAATGATGAATTTTCTATGAGTCGTTTATATTTTAGCCAACATGTGACAACTATGTTGCGCACGTCAGTTGCCTACCTACAGGGGATAGACAAAATGATCGGGACAGGCAAAAAATCACTTTTCAAAAAATGTTCAAGTGGCTGTAACTTTTCGAAAAGTGCATCAAATGTTCTCACATTTTTACTGTAAGTTGATTAACTAGCTGTGTATCAGTGGTGAAAATTTGGAACGGATCGGATTATTCTGCACGAAGTAATAAATATTTTAAGAAAAGGTGATAATTATCCGATAGCTGTTATATCTCCGGAATCATTGAACCGAATGCAATTAAATTTTGAGAGTTTATGACTTGTATGATGAGCTTTGAAAAACATTTGAATAAACTTAAAATTTTTAACACGGATGAAAATTATAACGATTAGATTATTTTTCTAATACAACACCAAATTATCCAAAACTTCAATATCGTTTCAAAATTCAAGGTGATAATTATAGTTCATTTAAATTCCCTCTAATTGACTCGGATATAAATATGTTTTGATGGAATATAACAACATAGCCGGCAATGAATTGAAAAAAAAGTAATGGAAAGCATATTGAAAATAGACTAATTTACTAAAAAAAACATAAAATAAATGAAATCGCTATAAATTTTTCCATTATTAAAAATTCCAAGTTAAGTTAAACGTTTTTCAAAGATCATCATATAAGTCAGAAATGGTCAAAATTTTATTGCATTTGGTTCATTGATTCCGGAGATATAACAGCTCAAAGTTAGCTATCGAATAATTATACCTTTTTTTAGATTCTTTATAACTTCGTGCAGAATAGTCCGATCTTTTCCAAATTTTGAGCATTGATACACAACTAGTTGATCTATTAACATTAAAAATTACCAGATTATTTTATGCACTTTCCGAAAAGTTACAGCTTCTTGAATATTTCTTGAAAAGTGAAAAATTTGCCTGTCCCGATCATTTTGTCCATCCCCTGTATCTGTTCTTATTTCAAATCATGATTGACAACAATGAAGACTCAGCGTTTCTTACAAGATTTGCAATGTAAAAGGACTATATATGTTTCAATCAACATCTAAAATATGCTTTTCCACTAGTTGGAAACAATGAGGACGAGAGTTCGGTTTGGTAGATAAAAACGCACTACGAAAAGCCGATATTTTCGCATTGCGGATCTTACAGGGCCTGGTTCATCCAGATTGTCGACTCATCATTTTGAAGCCCAGCATCATCGTTGTAGAATTATTTCATTTTTTTTTTTAATTTTAATGAGTTTCTATCAATCATAATCCAGCCAACTGTTACTTGTTTGCATATTAATTTTCATGACTGTTTATTTCGGAGTTTTTATGTCAGATGACAGTGGCATATGTTTCAAAGAAATTAAATTAAGTGTCAAGTTAATCGATTGATTATTGATGGTGCTGGTGGGGGCTCCACGCTGTGACATCGTGTCCCATCCGATCTGGTTGTCAATCCTTAGGTTGATCGGTTTGGATGTGTGAAGTTCTGTCTTCCCATGGCGATAAAGTCATTGTATGCATAAATATGCCATCAATTATCAGCTAATTCATTTTTTTTTCGAAAAAGCCACCACATCTTTTCAAGCTTTACAGCAGCTTTATCATTGCCAAGCGGAAACATTTTGCCAAATCCCGTTCCAAAGCTGCTCGGTTCACTCTTCAATCATACTCAGAGGAGGAAAAACACATTCTAAGTACTATTGTAAATAATCGAAAGGATGCACATACAATAAATGAGAATCGCCACGTGTACGCAGGTACGGGAGAACGTGGCTAATAATTAATGGTGGAGTTTTATTCGAGAGGCAAGTAATTAATTATGAAAATTAATGGTGTCTACGGTACAGCTTGCACGGTTCGTGTAAATTCTCGCCAACAAACGGTGGCAGTGCTCAGTTCGCGAGCTGGCAGGAGATATCGGTAGGTTCGTCCCATCCGTTTACATCGTTACATCCCGCGGCAGTTCTGCGGTAAAGCAGCGGCGGTAGTGGGAGTGAGAATTTACGCTGTGACCATCGGTCAATACCGCTGCATCAGTGGCATCCCAGTGGCGTTGGGGGCACTCAGAACAATGCTTCCACGAATGTTGCTTTGACCGGTTGACAAGAACAAACCCGAGCCTTGGTTTGTGTAACCGTCATTATCATGTGTGGTACTGCGAATGTTTATACCTTTGGACAGTTATCGAACAGCGAACCCACAATATTGGTATTTTTGTTTTTCAATCAATATTTTTTTTGGAATTAAACTGAAAATTAGTGTGAATCATTTCATGACCAACAATTGAAAAGGCCGCATCAACATTGCGTAAACAAACACGTTTCTGTCGACTTAGGGCCTTTTGGGTTCCACCCACGCATTTCACCACCATAAGCAGAAATCTTGATGTTTGCGCTTTATGTTAGTGGTGGTGAGGTGTGTGGGTTTACTTCGAAAGGCCTCAAGTCGATAGAAACATGTTTGTTTACAAATTGTTGATGTGGCCTTTTCAATTGTTGGTCTTGATTTATCGTTTGTTAGTCTTTTCGTTTTTTGCATGAAATACAACAGTGTAAACGGCAATTTCATCGAATGTCATTTGGCCGAATACTTTGTTTGAAGGTTATGCTATCAGAGGTGCGGCCCAACTTCAGTTAAAACAATACTCAGAAAGAAATTGCTAGCATTTTCAAAAAAGATTTCCTTTCTTTGCCAATGGGATTCTTCTATTTTTTGTAAGAATTTTGAAGGTTGTGTCCTGTCTCACGTCGCGTTGAGAACACTTGGTTACTACACACAATTTCCTTCTTTTACACAAACTATGTAATACAAAAAAAACGACTCCCCTTTCATTTTCCTACCATGCATGCTTGCCGGATGATTATGTCATTTGCGTTTGAAAATCAAACACAAACCACACTTACAGTAGCAATGATGCGCATATTGAAGGCTCAAAGGCTGTACGATAAATGTAACAACAACTCGGTGACTATTTTTGTACACGCAAACCACACTCCTACGCTCTTGAAACTCCGATACGGATGGATGAAACAGACCGAGAATCAAGCGTGAACGCACGACCGAACGAATAAAAAAATCATTTACCATGCAAGTTGGAACAGCACTCAAGTGCAAACTATGTACATATTATATAAAGTGTTACAAACTGTTTCAATAAATCAGATGATGAAAAAAAAACCCTACCCGACAGCCGTGCATGTTTGATGCAAATGATAAATATCCCAAAGCCCCAGCACGACCATCCAGCCGTGATTTCAGCAGTTGCAGATCCGTGCCGACCACCAAGCAGCCAGGCAGGAATGTTGTTTTCGAATGATAAACTAGATGCCACCCGTCGAGGAAAACATTCTTCATTTGGGAATATCCGTGGGAATGGAGCTGGTTGCAAATGCATCGAGATGGATTCCAAGTAGTTTGCTGAATGAATGAAGCTGTCAACCTTGTTCAAGTATATTTTTTACATGTATTCAATTACGTTGAAATCTTCTAGAAGCAATTTTATACTCCATTATGTTTGACCTTTGTGCAATAAACTATAACAAAAGCACAGCATGGGGTAAGTAAACTTTTAAAGTAATCGATTAAATTTTATTATTTAAAGCGAACTTTTTGGTCTCGTAGCTACCGTTGCTGATTCTTATGTAGAATATCCTGGGCTCAATTCCTGATGTTGACATTGTTCGCTGCCCGAGCAGAGAAAAATATCAAATTAACAACTACAAAATCACATAACCTGTTCTTATATCTTGTTTTGTTATTATTTAATTATCAAAGCATAGCTTTTCAATAACAAATTTTGTTGGACAATCTCATTTTGTTATAATCAAGCTATTGATATACATTCACTAGGGTACATTTCAATAAAATATTTTGTTGAACTACTAGTTTTGTTATTGATGTACTATTGATCAACTAGTCAACATTAGCACAACAGTAACAAGTTTTGAAATCAAAGCAACAATTCGATAATAATTACCTGTCCTTTTGTTTTGTTCTATTTTTGGAACACTTCGAAGTTCTGGAGGAGCCTTTCGATACCCTGGACAAGTCTTTAAAAGAACTCCTGGCGTAATCTTCGTAGAAATTCCAAAAGTAATTCTTTTGAGCAATTATTAGAATTCTTGGCAAAATATTTTAAAAACTCCTGCAGAATTCTTCGGAAAAAACTCCTGGATAAATTCTCAAAGAAATTTTCAGAGACATCTTAAGATGAAATTCGGAACAAATATTCACGGGAAATTCTGAAGAAATCCTGGAAGGGATTCTGTTCCTAATTCTGGAGGAATTTCTAGTGGAGTCTTTGAAAATCTGTGAATGATTTCGTGGAAGAACTCTCAGAGAAATTTCTGGAAGTTTTTTTTTTACATTCTTTTAGAATGATTAATTCATTCTGATTTTGAATATGAATATAGTATTTTTCGATCATTCAAAGTATTATTAATCATGTTATTGGTGGGTTTGTGAGACGTGAATAATTTTATATCATAAGTATCATAATTTACTTAGTTACGATTTTGATACCATAACAAATTATGCTTTCCGATTTTTATCAATAACATATTAATATCTAAATTTGTTATTGAACTATTTTCCAAATTCACTGTTATTAAGTTGTTATTGAAACTAACAAAACAAGTTATTAAAATGTTTTTCCCAGAACATTTTTTTGTTATGATATTTGTTATTTTGCCGCTTATGACAGACAAGTTTATAACATAATATGTTGTGTTAATAACATAAAAATCAACGATTCTATTATTCAGTTATTTTACCCAAATAACACAGCTTCTTATGCTGTTGTTATTCCCTTCTGCTCGGGTGACTGTACTTCAGCAGTCCTCCTGAAGGGCCTTATAACAACCTCACCCTCGTATCGCAATGCTGCTTTGAGAATCTGCTCGAATTCAATGGCAACCTCCAGTTGCTTCATTCGCTTTGTATATTACTGATGACAGAGAGCTTTGAGCGCAGCTTGACCATCACCAGGTACCTAGTGGTTAAAATCTATGTTAGCGGCCCGATAGGTTCTGACGTTGATAATTATCAGAATGTCGTCTACTTCCACTTGGTTCTCTGTAGTATTGTTTTCATTACTCTTTCTTGCCACATTCGTGCTACATGTTCAGCCCATTGAGATCTGCCGTATTTTATATGTGTCACTACTTGGTACATCTCGTGATTCATGTCACACCATTTTCATGGTTCCCACCTAGAATTGTCCGTATCACCATGCACTCAAAGACTCCGAAATCTTTTCAGTCTGCCTCCTTTAACGTCTATGACTTGCAACCGTAGGGGGCCACCGGAAGAATCAGCGACTTTAAGGGCGATTTTCTTTTACGTTAAAAAAAAACTAAGCTGGTTACACAATCCATGGAGGCCCTATTCGCAGTTGCAATACGACATTTTGCTTTACGAGCAACGTCATTGTCACAGGCCATAAATTTCAATTCAAAAGTGTTCCGAAATCAACAAATTACTCAACAGCTTGAAACACATCCCCATCAACCGCCCAGCACTAATACAGCTGAGCTTGCTTCTGCCTCCAACCGCAACCTTGTACTTCGTCTTATTCGAGTTAATAGCCAAGCTTTGCTGTCTCCTTCTTCAGAGGAGCAGAACCTTCATCCACTTCACCACGATCGATACCGCTGAGCCGTCCACAAAGCCGACGAGCATGTGCGACCTGTGATGATAGTTTCGATCCCCTGCACGTCAGATCTCCTGAACAATCCTTCGAGTGCAATGTCGAACAGTAAATCCAAGGTCACAAAAAGGTAAACCTTCATCTGCAATTCGAATACTTGAGTTTGATCCTTCCAATGTTGTGCGTATCAGCCAAATTAGTTTCGCCGGAAAATGGTGTTCTGATATGCCAAAGCTCATGCCTTTTCACTGCTTTAAAATCAATGATTAGATGGTTAGTCTGCAAGTTATATTCCCGAAATTTGATTCGTTGTTGACCGGCCCTCAAGAAAACCAGCCTGGTATTCGCCGATGAAGGACTCCTCAAGGGGTCTTAGTCTGTTGAACAGGACACGCGACAGTATCTTATATGCCGAATTCAATGAGATAATCCCTCTGTTATTGACCCCATGGCCACAGTGACTTCTGTGCAACCCTCACATGTGCTACCGTGACTGTTTTGTAATCATGTATTGTTGCTTGGGTAGTCTGTGCCTTTTCTTGTAGATTGGGCATATGAGGCCATCCAACCAGCTAGTAGGCATTTCTTCATCCTACCAAATCTTTACAATAATCTTGTGGATTGATTAATGTAGCTGCTCGCTTCCGTGTAACAAGTTCGACCGGGATCTCGTCCTTCCCAGCGGCCTGGCGGTTTTTAGTCATTAAAGGCCTTCTTAACCTTATCCAGTGTTGGTGGTTGCACTGCTTGACCGTCATCCATTGTGGTAGTCCTGTTCCTCTGTGCTCCTTCACTGCTACCATTCAAAAAATCATCGAAGTGCTCCTTCCACCTGGCTGCCACCATTGCACAATGGTCCAAATCCTCGTTTAGCAGGAAAAAAAATCCGTATCTGGATTCCGTACAAATAGACGATAATACATTTTAGGCGTTTGGTGTCTTCAGAGAAGTAGTTTGCATTTGTTTGCTGAATTTTTTTCAACAAAAATTGTTTATGGTGGTCCTCGTCTTAACTAAATTCTGGAATCGAACTTTTTAATTTCAAGTCATATGCGATCGAGTTCTTCAGCAAAGTTTTAGGCAATGCTATTTCGAGCATCTTTGCCGAAGACACCTTTTATCTAGCTCTTAATTTGATCATACATAGTAGATCAAGTAGGGTCTCCAGTTAGCCTAGTGGTTAAGGCTATGGATCGCCAATCCAGAGACGGCGGGTTCGATTCCCGTTCCGGTCAGGAAAATTTTCTAGATTCCCTGGGCATAGTATATCATTGCCCTCGCCTCACAATATACAAATTCATGCAATGACAGGCAAAGGAAGCCTTTCAAATAATAACAGTGGAAATGCTCAAAGAACACTAAGTTGAAGAGAGGCAGGCCAAGCTCCAGTGGGAACGTATAGCCATAAAGAAAAAGAAGATCAATTTTAAGTTTTAACGATTGTTAACAATATTTTTTTATTTGATTTTTCGAAGATGCGAGCTTCGGAGCATTTGAAGAGCAAGTAATGACGCATATTTGTTCTGAACGTTGAATCATTCAGGTTATGGGCAATTTTGACTTAAATACAACGATGTCTTGAAATATCATGAAGTTAGTACGATTAAAAACAAATCTTCAAGCTGCACAAGGTCACATATAAATCCAAATTTGAAGCAAAATTTACGAGAACGTTATGTTTAAAATCGACTCCAAAATCCTCTTAAAAAATCTAAAAACTACAAATAACTCATACCATTTTCAAGATAGAGTCAAACTGTCTTCGAAAAAAATGTAGGTTTTAACCATGCCTATAAGTTTCCCATACTCGAGTTTTATTTTTTTTTGCAAAACGTTAAACAACTTTATGAGATATAAGCATTTCAAAACATCGTTGTTGTTATAGCAAAATTATGTCAAAATAACATTTGAATATCAAGAAAAAGCAACATGCAATGTTCAGAACAAATATGCGCCATTATTTACTCTTCAAATGCTCCGAATCTCGCATCCTCGAAAAAAATAAAATAAAAAAGTTATTGTAAAAAACTTTTTTGGTAGCATCACCCTAAGTCAAAATTGACCTACTTCGTTCAAATTAAGAGCTTGATAAAAGGTATCTTCGGAAAAGTTGCTCGAAATAGCATTGCATAAAACTTTGCTGAAGAACTTGATCTCACATGACTTCAAATTAAAACGTTTTATTCCATCAGACTCTAGTTTAATTTAAAAACACTTCACTAATACTTTACTTTTGCAAAAGAAAATAAAAAATGAATAACTCTTTTAAAGAAAAACTAGAAAGGACGAGCAAATTCCTTTTAATTCTACTACTGTGCTTATCTTCGGACAGATAGGCCTATTTCGTCTGTGACTTACAGACTTCTTCAGTGTCAAGTGCTCGACTGAAGAAAACCTCGCATTCGTTGTGGTATTTATACTAGAAGTGTATGTGTAGGTACGTGTGTGGGTAAAAGTGTAGGTATAAAAATGTAGGTACAAAATTGTAGGTACAGTTTTATAAAAAAGGGGTGTATCTACCTGTTAGAAAACAGGGTGTCAATAAGATACCTAAAGCTAGGAAAATTCCTACCGATTTGGTAGGTAGTCAATTGGTGTTTGTTGTGTTATTTTTTTCCTGCCGATTTGGTAGGTAGTCAATTTGTGTTTTGTGTATTGTGTAATGTTTTGTGTGTGTTAGGTAAAAATTTAAACAGCCACGTGTACCCATTGCCCTGATCCTTGTTAAGTAGTTTTTTATTGTTTTGTTTGTAAATTTCTAAACTTTCTGCAACATCAAGTTTCCATGGGTTTGTAATGTGTCGTAAGAGTTTAATATTTGAAGTATTCAAAAAATGTCCTTCATTGAAAATATGTTCAGCAACTTTAGATTTAAAATGGTGAATGAGTCCCTTGTCTGTGTCTTTGTGTGCTTTTGATACTTCCGTTATGTGTTCTTTGAATCGTGTGTTGAGTGTGCGTTTTGTTTGTCCTATGTATATTTTGTCACAGTGATTACATGTTATTTTGTAAACACCAGATTTTGTTAAGTTGTCCAACGGGTCTTTCGTAGATCCTAAGAGAGTTTGAAGTTGGTTAGCTTTGCTTGTGAAAACTAATTCAAAACCAAACTTTCTGAGAATTGGTCGGAGTTTTTTGGTGTCATTGTTGTAGTTCACAATTATCCGTTTAAGTGTAGGTTCTGTCCGTGTCAGTGTAGTCAAAGAACGTCTGTATTGTTGTTGTGTCTTTTTGTTGATGATCTGTTGTATTGTTTGTTTTGTGTAACCGTTCAACTGTGCTGTTTCGAAAATGTAATTAAGTTCTTTCGTTTTTCCTGTTTCACTAAGTGGAAGTGTCTGCATTCGGTGTATCATGTGATTGAAGGATGCAATTTTGTGTTGATGTGAGTGATTTGATGAATTTGGAATAGTGCGTTGAGTGTGTGTCGGTTTTCTGTAAATTTCGAAGGAAAGTGTTGATTCTTGTTTTACGATGAGTATGTCCAAAAATGGTAGTTGGTTGTTCTGTTCAATTTCACAAGTGAATTCGATGTTTTTGTGTGCATTATTGATATTGTTCAAGATTTCAGGTAAAAGATGTTTCTTAACAATGCTAAACACGTCGTCAACGTATCTCCACCAGACTTCAGGAAGCTGTTTGTTGTTTTCTAAGCGTTTTTCCAAATTTGCCATAAAAATTTCACTTAAAAATGGAGAAAGTGGATTGCCCATGGGGGCACCATTAAGTTGTTTGTAGGTTTCATTTCTGAACGAAAAATAATTTTCTTCCATACAAAGTTTGGTTAATTTGATGTATGTACGAACTTTCTTAATCCAATCTGAATCTGAATCTTCATATTGGTTCAGAAGCCAATCTTCTAGTAGGTTAATGGCCTCTTTAACTGGAATGCTTGGAAAAAGTGATTTAACGTCGAATGAAACTAAAATTTCATCGTCGTTAACGGATAAATTCTGTACTAGTTCTGTGAATTGTTCGGAATTCTTGACAGATCTACTGTGAAATTTTTTAGGCATGTTTTGGAATTCTTGTACTAAATATTTGGCAATTTTGTGTGTAGGTGAACCAATGGCTGAAACAATCTCACGCATTTCATTTCCAGGTTTATGAACTTTGGGAAGTCCTTTTATTCTTGGCAATGAAGGGTTAGATTCTTTCAGGCTTTTAATGACGCTTCCTAAAACTGGTGTAGACTCTTTGAGAGTTTTGTCAACACGTCTTACTAATCCTGGAAGAGGATCAGTACGTTGTTTTCGGTAAGGTCCATTTTGAATCTTGTTATTCATTATTTCATCATAGTCCTCTTTGTTCATGATTACTGTTTTGTTTCCTTTGTCAGCTTTCAGATAGAAAACTGGTTTCTGGTTAAGTTCTTTGATTATTCGTTGTTCTTTCAGGTGTTCTTTGTTCAATTTGTTTTGTTGTGTGTTTTGAATAGTGTTAGCTGTTTGTGTTCTGATTTCTTGAATCTGTGGTGTCTGTAAATTGTTCGTGTTGATAGCTGTTTCAATGTCGATTATGGTTTGTGTTGAATCTGGTTTAGAGTGTACTGCGTAGTTAAGACCTTTGTTGAGAAGGGTCAACTGTTCTTCCGTAAACTGTTCGGAAGAGCGATTGACCACTAACCCAGTTAGTTCTTGTGTTGTGTTTTGTGGTTGTGTAGAAGAACATGTAAACTTTGGATTTTGCATCTTTAATGCTTTAAGTTTTTTATCTAGTAATTTCCTTTTTCTTTCTGATTCACAAAATTCTGCAACTTTTACTTTTGTTAGAAAATTAGGGAAAGATTCAGGATAATCTTTCGCTAACTTTAAATGGAGAGAATAACATTCCAAAGTTTTCATGTTGATCTTGCTGTGTAGTTTTTTGATGCTTTCTTTGATGAGTGTTTGTTCAAGTGTCTTTACTATGTTGGGGTTTGTGGCTGTTTTAACTTTTACCTTGTGACTTATGGGAGTAAGCCTGTACTTTACACACTTCTTGAGAAACGCGATATCCTTGTGTAATCCTGCGATGGTCTTCTTCAACTCGATGAACTTATTCGGCTCTGACTTTGGCTTGGTTGCCATCTTCACTTTACTATTACTTTAGAGCTTTTAGTAGAACTTGTTACTTCAGACTCTAGTTTAATTTAAAAACACTTCACTAATACTTTACTTTTGCAAAAGAAAATAAAAAATGAATAACTCTTTTAAAGAAAAACTAGAAAGGACGAGCAAATTCCTTTTAATTCTACTACTGTGCTTATCTTCGGACAGATAGGCCTATTTCGTCTGTGACTTACAGACTTCTTCAGTGTCACACCTACCTAACACACACAAAACATTACACAATACACAAAACACAAATTGACTACCTACCAAATCGGCAGGAAAAAAATAACACAACAAACACCAATTGACTACCTACCAAATCGGTAGGAATTTTCCTAGCTTTAGGTATCTTATTGACACCCTGTTTTCTAACAGGTAGATACACCCCTTTTTTATAAAACTGTACCTACAATTTTGTACCTACATTTTTATACCTACACTTTTACCCACACACGTACCTACACATACACTTCTAGTATAAATACCACAACGAATGCGAGGTTTTCTTCAGTCGAGCACTTGACACTGAAGAAGTCTGTAAGTCACAGACGAAATAGGCCTATCTGTCCGAAGATAAGCACAGTAGTAGAATTAAAAGGAATTTGCTCGTCCTTTCTAGTTTTTCTTTAAAAGAGTTATTCATTTTTTATTTTCTTTTGCAAAAGTAAAGTATTAGTGAAGTGTTTTTAAATTAAACTAGAGTCTGAAGTAACAAGTTCTACTAAAAGCTCTAAAGTAATAGTAAAGTGAAGATGGCAACCAAGCCAAAGTCAGAGCCGAATAAGTTCATCGAGTTGAAGAAGACCATCGCAGGATTACACAAGGATATCGCGTTTCTCAAGAAGTGTGTAAAGTACAGGCTTACTCCCATAAGTCACAAGGTAAAAGTTAAAACAGCCACAAACCCCAACATAGTAAAGACACTTGAACAAACACTCATCAAAGAAAGCATCAAAAAACTACACAGCAAGATCAACATGAAAACTTTGGAATGTTATTCTCTCCATTTAAAGTTAGCGAAAGATTATCCTGAATCTTTCCCTAATTTTCTAACAAAAGTAAAAGTTGCAGAATTTTGTGAATCAGAAAGAAAAAGGAAATTACTAGATAAAAAACTTAAAGCATTAAAGATGCAAAATCCAAAGTTTACATGTTCTTCTACACAACCACAAAACACAACACAAGAACTAACTGGGTTAGTGGTCAATCGCTCTTCCGAACAGTTTACGGAAGAACAGTTGACCCTTCTCAACAAAGGTCTTAACTACGCAGTACACTCTAAACCAGATTCAACACAAACCATAATCGACATTGAAACAGCTATCAACACGAACAATTTACAGACACCACAGATTCAAGAAATCAGAACACAAACAGCTAACACTATTCAAAACACACAACAAAACAAATTGAACAAAGAACACCTGAAAGAACAACGAATAATCAAAGAACTTAACCAGAAACCAGTTTTCTATCTGAAAGCTGACAAAGGAAACAAAACAGTAATCATGAACAAAGAGGACTATGATGAAATAATGAATAACAAGATTCAAAATGGACCTTACCGAAAACAACGTACTGATCCTCTTCCAGGATTAGTAAGACGTGTTGACAAAACTCTCAAAGAGTCTACACCAGTTTTAGGAAGCGTCATTAAAAGCCTGAAAGAATCTAACCCTTCATTGCCAAGAATAAAAGGACTTCCCAAAGTTCATAAACCTGGAAATGAAATGCGTGAGATTGTTTCAGCCATTGGTTCACCTACACACAAAATTGCCAAATATTTAGTACAAGAATTCCAAAACATGCCTAAAAAATTTCACAGTAGATCTGTCAAGAATTCCGAACAATTCACAGAACTAGTACAGAATTTATCCGTTAACGACGATGAAATTTTAGTTTCATTCGACGTTAAATCACTTTTTCCAAGCATTCCAGTTAAAGAGGCCATTAACCTACTAGAAGATTGGCTTCTGAACCAATATGAAGATTCAGATTCAGATTGGATTAAGAAAGTTCGTACATACATCAAATTAACCAAACTTTGTATGGAAGAAAATTATTTTTCGTTCAGAAATGAAACCTACAAACAACTTAATGGTGCCCCCATGGGCAATCCACTTTCTCCATTTTTAAGTGAAATTTTTATGGCAAATTTGGAAAAACGCTTAGAAAACAACAAACAGCTTCCTGAAGTCTGGTGGAGATACGTTGACGACGTGTTTAGCATTGTTAAGAAACATCTTTTACCTGAAATCTTGAACAATATCAATAATGCACACAAAAACATCGAATTCACTTGTGAAATTGAACAGAACAACCAACTACCATTTTTGGACATACTCATCGTAAAACAAGAATCAACACTTTCCTTCGAAATTTACAGAAAACCGACACACACTCAACGCACTATTCCAAATTCATCAAATCACTCACATCAACACAAAATTGCATCCTTCAATCACATGATACACCGAATGCAGACACTTCCACTTAGTGAAACAGGAAAAACGAAAGAACTTAATTACATTTTCGAAACAGCACAGTTGAACGGTTACACAAAACAAACAATACAACAGATCATCAACAAAAAGACACAACAACAATACAGACGTTCTTTGACTACACTGACACGGACAGAACCTACACTTAAACGGATAATTGTGAACTACAACAATGACACCAAAAAACTCCGACCAATTCTCAGAAAGTTTGGTTTTGAATTAGTTTTCACAAGCAAAGCTAACCAACTTCAAACTCTCTTAGGATCTACGAAAGACCCGTTGGACAACTTAACAAAATCTGGTGTTTACAAAATAACATGTAATCACTGTGACAAAATATACATAGGACAAACAAAACGCACACTCAACACACGATTCAAAGAACACATAACGGAAGTATCAAAAGCACACAAAGACACAGACAAGGGACTCATTCACCATTTTAAATCTAAAGTTGCTGAACATATTTTCAATGAAGGACATTTTTTGAATACTTCAAATATTAAACTCTTACGACACATTACAAACCCATGGAAACTTGATGTTGCAGAAAGTTTAGAAATTTACAAACAAAACAATAAAAAACTACTTAACAAGGATCAGGGCAATGGGTACACGTGGCTGTTTAAATTTTTACCTAACACACACAAAACATTACACAATACACAAAACACAAATTGACTACCTACCAAATCGGCAGGAAAAAAATAACACAACAAACACCAATTGACTACCTACCAAATCGGTAGGAATTTTCCTAGCTTTAGGTATCTTATTGACACCCTGTTTTCTAACAGGTAGATACACCCCTTTTTTATAAAACTGTACCTACAATTTTGTACCTACATTTTTATACCTACACTTTTACCCACACACGTACCTACACATACACTTCTAGTATAAATACCACAACGAATGCGAGGTTTTCTTCAGTCGAGCACTTGACACTGAAGAAGTCTGTAAGTCACAGACGAAATAGGCCTATCTGTCCGAAGATAAGCACAGTAGTAGAATTAAAAGGAATTTGCTCGTCCTTTCTAGTTTTTCTTTAAAAGAGTTATTCATTTTTTATTTTCTTTTGCAAAAGTAAAGTATTAGTGAAGTGTTTTTAAATTAAACTAGAGTCTGAAGTAACAAGTTCTACTAAAAGCTCTAAAGTAATAGTAAAGTTTTATTCCAGATTTGAGTTAAGACGAGGACCACCCTAATCATTTTTTTTTAAAGATGCAGCAAAAAAATGCGAACAACTTCTTTGAAAACACCAAATGCCTAAAATTAACGATAGAGTAATGCGGGGTAGAAGTTCGCACGGAGCAAAAGTTTGCAGTGGGTCTTCCTCTGCGCATGAGGTAAGAACCCAAACAAATCTGTATGGGTTCGACATATAATCAGGTCAGTTACTCGTCAATGAAAATTAAAACGATATTGTTATGTTGTGGCAGAGCTGTGGATAAAAATGTGTTTTGATACAATTGTTGGAGATTTGCAGTAACAGAAAAAAGAAGAATCTTATAACCTCTTGATGTCAGAGAATCCTCATTCCATAGTAGTTCGAGAGGTGCACTCAAATAAACAAATAACTTCTAGTGCTTCCCGTAGGAAGGAACATTGTCAAAGCCTCGACAGTGGGGCAAAACTTCGCACTATATTTCTGAATCTAGAACATCAATATAGTTACAGAATCTTTGAAGCATTGACGAATTCTTATATAAACTACTATATGTGTTTAGTAGTATACCTCCCGTTTCCAATCGCCTCGACGGTTCCAATTGCCACGTCAACAGTTCATCACAGTCCTCGCCGCGACCGGGATGCTCACTCTCCTCAAGCTCTAAGAAAGCCTCTAATTTACTCAACACAGTCGTGCTATTTCAGCCAGCGATCAGCAGTCGTCCCCGTCCTGCATGTTGCATGAAACCTCCGCATATCGTTTCTGTCCATACTTCCTACACTTCAGCAATCACATTATCTTCATGCTGCCGTTTTTTACTGTGGTGGATTCGTTTCTCTGCTACTCTTGCCACCCTGTACCGCTTCCTATTGAGTCGGATACCGGCCACTAGCATTCGATTTCTGGCGGCATTCTTTCATCACACGTCACGTTGACTTCGCTGAGCAGTACTTATCACCTTTTGCGCTGTTGATATAACAGCTTCACGGATAAACCCCCATACATTGTTGACATCTCCAGATCCATTGGTCTATCTTATCCTCTCGTCCAGTTTCTAATGGTACTGCTAAGCAATCCTTTCGGCTGACAAGCGTTGGATAATGAAACGCATCGTTCTGTTGTTTCTTGAACTCGTGACGCTACAAGGGCCTTACATCTACAACGTCCGCAAAATATCGCCCGTTCATGTGGTCTATCTGGGAGCAAGTTTCACCACTCGGCAGATGTGGTTTTAGATATTCTAACGTGCAAAGTAGGTACTGTTGATTACTATTACTATTAGACTTTACGTTCCAATGACAAGTCGAAAAAAACCTTCTCTGCCATTCTGCACATTTGCATCTCCGGTGACTATTTTGAAATCTTGTATTGGGCACTCTCAAGGCTCTGATAGAACTCATCTTTAATGTCACCGGGTATATCGTTCAGTTCGCTGGCACATGGATGTTGATCAGGCTGTAGTTTAAGAATTTGCCCGTCTTTCTAAACAACACACAGATTCAGTCGCTTATCAGCTTCCACCGAATAGCTCGCTTCATCTGCTTCCCGATCAGTTTGAAGCCAACTCCACGTTCTGCTTTATCGTTGCCCGCTGTAGTAGATGTGGTACTTGAATAAGGTGTTGGCGATCGGATCCACCGCTCGGAATTCGCGTTCTCCGGTTTTGAACCAGCGTATCTGCTGGGTAGCTGCCACGTTAACGCCGATATTCTGCAGTTCACGAGCCACGAGCCCAACACGTGTGGGTTCATTCAAAGTTCTCACGTTCCAAGATCCGATTTTCCAATCGTTGTCCTTAATTGATTGCCGGGTCTGTTGTTGTTAAATCAATCATTTTACTCTACTATTGCTTTTCTTGGTGTTCAAAGGTTTTCAACGTACTACCTTTTCGGGCAGCGCTGTCTACATGGCGTTGAAGGGGATGCCTCCTTCGGTATAGCTGACGTCATTCTGCATTTCATACTCAGCCACTGGATGCCAGAACAGATGCTGTTCGAGCCGCATCTCATTGGTGAACAGACGCTCGGGTCGTACCTCCTCAATCTAGCTGAAGTCAGAAGAACAACAGTGTTAAGGCTGCAATACCAGCTAAGCATACACCTATTAGCTGGCAATCTTTGTCATTGCTTGTCCCGTGGAAGCATGAGGTAGAACTTGTGAAGATCCGGGCTATGTTGGACGATCTCCTACTCAACTCATCGTTTTGCAGCCCTTAATCATCTTACGGAGTTCAACACCCAAGTAACATTTTCAGAGCTGGTTGGATTTGTTTAGGTTATATGAGGGATTTATAACAGCCATCAGCAATGCCATCGCTAGACGTATTATTGATCACTAGAAGCATTCTACAAAACTTTTTTTAAACTTTCATACAATTTACCAACGCGCTAGCTTAATTGATTTATGAACGGTTTTATTGCGGTTATCAAAAGTTCTTTAAAATACATCGCATAAGAGTAATCAGTGCATGGATGACAATATACAGTTGCACTGTGTTGTATAAGGCGGCCAAAAATAAATCCAACCTTAAAATGACTAAAATGCATCAGTTCATCCACTATTCATTTATTCACAGTACGCCTTTTTCAAAACACAATCTTAAAAAATGTACTTACAGTATAATTCATTGAATCGGATTTCGTTCCAATATTTCAAAACATATTTTTAGCAATCCATAATCGACCATTGTACTGCGTCCATCATGATCGACAAGTACGCCATCTCTTATATTATAGCGGAAACCGTTGATTACCAACTCCAACTCCACTTATTGAGGTTATGACGAAAAGAAACTAGATTTTTGCTGACAACACCTTTTTCTGTGGAGCTGGCGGCTGCCGTCTTGCAATAAGGAAGTTTTTTTCCAACACATTTCGATGAATTTCATAAAATAGTACATACCTGATACAAGTAAAAGCACAGAAACAATCGTGAAAATAGTTTTCGAAAATGTGGGAGGAAAATTGGTCACTTTTTCCTCGAATCTGATTTTTTATCAAAAAATCGATTATTAGCAAGGCGCACTTATTTTCTGCGTCTAAAAACCCCTTATTCACACTAAAACTGATTCCGTACCAGTGATGGAATTACTCTCATCATGAAGCAATTCGCGAGTGTAAAGCCAACACAAGGTTTACTCACGATTCCGAGAGTAAACAGTGTGTGAGTTTATTCGCACCCGCCTGCTTCGTGAGTAAGAAGCAAAACAAAAACAGAAACACTCATGAGTTTTTATTCGTGAAGAACTAGTGGAGGTGCGGGAAGTGCATTTTGTTGTGGTTAATAGCAAATCCAGTGATTATCCAACATAAACTAATGCTTTATGCACAGACAAACAGACGTAACACTTCGAACATTTTTCGATTTAAATCATAGTCACGGAAACATATTCGCCCAATGCTAAAATGACTAAGTTTGGCCGACCATCAACTAGGTGGCGGTAGTGAGCAAACGTCAAACTCGAACAAATACGATGTGAGCGCCACAGGTGGGTAGTTGGCCAACTATCAAATTTTGAAAAAGATCGTTAAATCGAAGTGCGATGGGAATTATCAGAGTGTTACGTCTGTTTGTCTGTGCTTTATGCTTCATTGTTCCTGAAAAGCAGCACTGCTAGTCGTTAAAATGCGTTTTTCGTCGAAATGCAAAAAACTCACGAAGCTTCGCGAATCACATGCGAGTGCCAGCCAGCTTCGTTTACTCACGAATAAAGAAGTGCGAGTATTCTCGGGCCCCTGTAGTTCACGAGTAGGCCTGGTTTGTGTCTGCTCAGCTGCAATCTTCATCATTTTCCATCTCTGTTCCGTACATATTTCTCTCCTACACAAACCATAACTGAGTCACTAACATTTATGAATATTTACTTGTGATAAACAATGTACTCAGCATCCATGATGAATGCTTTGCTTACGGTATTGTTTTCCTTTTCTCACCAGTGCGAAAAATACTAGCTGTCAATGTTGTTCGAGCTAAAAATAAACAACATGCTGGTTTTATCGTGGAATTATAAACTCCTATAAGTGTGGTCCACTTGGTCGGAAGGCGCTCTTATAGCGGTTGTCAGAAGGTTATGGTGGAATAGTTAGTTTTATTAGCAGTTTTATTAAATTGGTCCGTAGAAACGCTTATAGAGCATAATAAAGCTAAAAATGTTACTTGAGAAATGCTGTGAACTTGTGTTATGTTCAATTTGAATAATTGGTTATAGATCCTCAACCTA
Organism: Aedes albopictus; assembly: GCF_035046485.1. Classification (NCBI taxonomy): domain Eukaryota; kingdom Metazoa; phylum Arthropoda; class Insecta; order Diptera; family Culicidae; genus Aedes; species Aedes albopictus. Next base: position 174,076,673 of record NC_085138.1, read on the forward strand.
CACCAACCGGATACGAGCGTCTGCATATCGCCCATCGCAGACAAAAGTTGTTATCACCTCGCATGTGTTATTCTGATGCCGAATTCACGGCCCTTCGGTAGGCCCGTCAGTATGCGAGTGCTCCCGATGAAATTGAGAAATCCACAGTTGCACGTCTACCAGTCGCATACTTTTTTGTCGTAGAGATCACAACCAGAGGATTTTGTCCGGATTTTTTCGCTTGTTGACCTTCCGCTGTTACTGTTAGATACAGCTGGCTCGCAGAACGGAATACATCTTCCAAACTCTCTGGAGTTGATTTTGTCTAAGGTTTCTCGTAGGCCGGCCGTTTCCAAGTGGAGATGGGTATGGGAGTTACTAGAAAGAGGTAATGACCTCAATGGGTTCAATACTGCGCGTTATCCAGCCTTTTTCGTGCGTAAAATGTCATAGAACCAGTATTTTGTTTGAGTATTTTTGGGTGAATGGAATTCGGGAAGTACGACAAAATCGTGTAAACAAGCGGCTTTTCTTTTTAAGCGGCGTGTCTAATCCAACAATTGATATCCACAACGACGACATTGTACAGGGTGACAACACCCATCAGCAGCGGAACTCATTCATTCGAATTCAGTATTTACCAGTTCCAGTCATCGATTTTCGACAAAGGTTAACCATACCCCATCCTTACTCAACCGGTCCGTGCACTTCCACTGCACAGGACTGCAGCAAAGCCAAAACACGATGCATTATTCATCACTCTCTGTCCATCCGTGACGAGAAGCGTTTTCCCTGTTGCATAGTACCTGCTATGTTTGGAGCGAAAATTCACGTAGCTAGGAGGATGAGTTTCTGGAAAACATCCAGAAGTGGAATTTTAATGTTCAACCGGAGAGTTGACTGAGGTATGCTTACCAATAAATCTAGAAATAGGCATTCCTTCAACAAATAGATCCCTGTTAGAAAAAAATGATGGATCCGTTTAAATAGAATTTTGTAGTTTATTTTGGAAAAAGTTACTGATACTTTCTCTGAATTCTTTGTGCCATAATGATGTAAAGATTTTTAATATTCAATTGTTTTTTCTAAAACTACCTAATGTAGAATATGTGTAGTGCTGCAGCAAACCTGTGCGCAGTGCGGTGTCAGACCTTTCAGCCGAAGATAATTAGCCCGAATGGTCTTTAGTGAACTTGTGGAAAGTGCTTCGAGATTCCCAATTTTCACAAGCTTATTTAGAAAGGTCGTTGCCGTTGAACCAGTTCGTAATCTTTCATTTTTGGTTTCAGTAACGGTTTTTTGAGTATCGGAAACAGTAGGTTATTGGCCTAAGGTCCCCTATTCACCGTGGTGGGGCTGCCACCTTAGCTATAGCTTCCGGTGGAGGAGCATTTTATACTCAGACGCTGGATGCCAGATCAGACGCTGTTTGAGCCGCACCTCCTTGGTGAACAGACGCTCGGGACGTACCTCCTCAATCTAGCTGAAGTCAGAAGGAAAACAGTGCCCAGGCTGCACTACTAGCTAAGCACACAACTCTTAGCTGACGGTCTTTGTGATCGCTTGACCAGTGGAAGCATGAGGTAGGAACTTGAGAGTACCACAGCTATGTTGAACGCTCTCCTTATCGACTCAGCGTTTTGCAGCCCAATCGTCGATGTCATCATAAGCCGTTAGCTACAGAAATTTGGGTGCGAAAGTGGGGGTGGGTCGGCCACACTCTACGCAGGGACTGAAACGAAATCTGCAAACAAGTGTTAGACTATAACCACAGACAAACAGACGTCTCACTCTACCCACTTCCCATCGTTTCCCTTTTTAACGAACTATTCAAATATTTTCTAGTTCGCAAATCTCTCGCTCATGGCGCTCGCATCGTTTTTGCTCCTTTTTGACGTTTGTTCACTACCGCCATCTACTCAGGGGGTTTGCGAAACACAGCGTAATTAGCATTGGGCGATTATGTTTTTGTGACGATGATTTTAATCGCACTTTGTTCCAAGTGATACGTCTGTTTGTCTGTGCTATAACCCAGCAGAGGCAGACCCAGAGGTTCATGGCGGCGCAGCCTCAATAACGAAATTAAGCGAGTCGACAGAAATTTGACCTGGCCACGGTCAAGGCGATGGCTGGAAATCGCCCAGGATGGAAATCTTTCAATTCGATACCACCGTGGGTGCCCAGGACTGAAAGTAACTAAGTAAGTTATTTAAAAAATACACATTTTTTGAAATTTGTAGCGTAATGGGAAAGCCATATTTTTCACATAATTCAGAATTAAAAAAAAATGCAACTATGTTCGCCCCTACCCCCATACATACACCAGTGGCAACGAACTACCCTGGATCACGGATCAACGATTCCCGTCAATTCTACTCACTGGAATGATTGGAACGCGGGCATTTGCGTTGCTGGCGGATTTGTTTGGCATTAGTTTTAGTTTCTTTTCCTGGATCGTCACAAATTCATGCACCGAGCTCTCGCTCAAGCACTGCCGAATGGATCCATTCTGTCAATCCAGCTTCAGTCAGTCAGCTAGCACAAACTGTCACGTTCTACAAATGTTGGAAGATAAAATGGGTTGTTCCCGGTGCCGAACAGTTACCGGGTTCATTCATTTATTTAATCTTCCATGCGCTGAAGTGGGATTCGGATAAAAAGTCGGGATTTTCTGACACACTGCGAAGGCGTGTCACACTGATGATTTGCAGGCATCAATTGTTGGTAGTTGTCCTTCTAGCTCAATTTAACCCTTTCCTTCCCACGACTTTAAACGACTATTTCTATGCCAAGAAAGCGTTTCCAAAAAAAGTGCTTGAACAAAAGTTATTGCAAATTGGTCAAATTTTTCGAAATCAACGAAAAAAATTTTAGTTGTAAATCAATAGTATTTTGATTGTTTATCAATAGTTCCACTATTGAAACAAGTAGTTGGGAGTTGGGTTTACCTAATGGGATTATAATCATATTCTAAAAACTATTGCGTCATATTCATCTGATTCCGTTTGTCTCTAGTTCGTCGAAAATCGATGGTGCTCTAGAGCAACCATGGGAAGTAGAGGGTTAACTACTGGATTTACAGGTCCGCCGTTAGCATGGTCTATGGGATTAATTTATAGATGAAATTATTTGTCTAGTACGATAGATGCGATATCAGTGACATTTGATTTTTTTAATTATTATTCATTTTAATGTGTATTTTAACTTAGGGCAAAATCTGCACTTACTTCAAAACCCCTTATTAATCCAACTAACTGTGATGGCGCCTTTATCGTACCTTCATAAACATAATTACTTTCAGTCCTGAGCATGATGGTGTGGAGGGCCGAATTGAAAGATCTCCATCGCCTTGACCTTTGGCCAGGGGAAATTTCTGTCGACATCCTTTTCTTCCTTGTTGAGGCTGCGCTGCCGTGAGCCTCTGAGTCTGCTTCTGCTGCGATGTCCTGCTGGGTTCCAATATAATGCTTGTTTGCAGATTTCGTTGCTGTCCCTGCGTAGAGTGTGGCCGACCCATCTCCACTTTCGCCCCCGAATTTCTGTCGCTGTCCGCTTTTGATGACATCGATGATGGAGCTCCACGTTGCAGATTCCATTATGAGGCCACCATGCACGAATTATATACCGCATGCATCTATTGATAAAGACCTGCCGCCGTAACTGTTCTCCACTGATACACACCAAATTTCACTGGCGTACAACAGCACAGATTTCACGTTCGAATTGAAATTTCGGATTTTGATTCACAGACTAATCTAATTGTTTTACATACATTTTTCAATCTTGCTAAGTGTGCCACCGCCTTCTTGATCCGTGCACCAATGTCGGTCTTGGTATCACCATTGGCCGTTATTTGCTACCAAGATATCGAAAGCTTTCTACATTCTCCACTACTTGCCCAGCTACCGAGGAGCTGGAAGGGTTGACCCTGCTTACATCCAAGAATTTGGTTTTGTTGACGTTTATGGTGAGACCTGCCGCCGAGGAGCGATCGCCAAGATCAACGAGCTTACTCTGCATATCAGAGCGCCGTTGAGCCAGTAGAGCAACGTCTTCAGCCAGTTCGATGTCATTTGCGTGCTTGTTCCATGGTAATGGGCTGCCACAGCTACCCACGATTTGGTACACTACCCAGTCAACCAGTGATCGTACAAGATGTTGCATAAGATGTTAAAGTGGAGGCGATATGCGTACATTTTACATGCGACTAAATGGAGACATGCACGCATAGGGCCTTCACTTTATCATCTTATGCAACATCTTATGCGATTACTGGTTGTTTGGGGATTAATTGCACCTACCAGGATCTCGTCAATTACGATGAGGAACAGTAGCGGTGATAGCACATAACATAAGTGGAACTCTGGCTCAAAAAGTTGATGCCTTTCCGAGTTCGTACGCTGGTAAACATTGTGAATTCATGTCAAAAATACGTTTTCTAGCTTTAAATAAAAAGAGAGATCGATCTGTGAATCGTGGATGTGTTATTTCGAAGATTTCAATGAATTTATGACAAAACAAATAAGTGGATTTACAGCAGCTTGTTTTGCGCATATCTCAGATGTCAATCTTCGTTCCTATATTCTTTGCCAAAACTGGAATACAGGTTGGATAAGATGTTTTTTGTTTACAAAAATTAATGACAGTTCGACGCTTTTTATAAAAGATATAACAGTTTCGCGTGCTGGAAAAGGATACAACTTTTTCTTTCGCTCTGACTATGTAGTTCCACTTATGTTATGTGGTGATAGCCTCATCCCAGCAACGACACGGATAGGATCGGACAAGACACCATGGTGTAGTACTCTGCACAAAAATGCCGTATACTGTGCTTCAATAAGGCCGATGATTTTCTCATTGACACCCTTGCTCCTGAGAGCTTCCAACATGTTTTCGTGATTGAGAAGGTCGGAAGCTAATTCGTAATCAATGAACACAAGGTGGAGACTCTTGGAATTCATTGATTTGCTCCAGGATGATACGGAACGTAACAATATGGTTCACACAGGATCGTCCAGCACGGAATCCGGCTTGCTGCCGTCGAAGAGTTGCGTCAATCATCTCCTGTATCCGGTTAAGGATCACTTTGCAGAGAACTTTTAAAATGATGAACTGTAACATAATGCCCCGCCAATGATCGCATACATTCAGGTCACCCTTTCTGGGTGCCTTTACCAAGACGCCTTGTATCCAGTCGGCTGGAAATGTCGTGGTTTCCATGTGTTGCAGAATAATTGATGCAGCAGTTGTACGGATGCTAGGGGGTCAGCTTTGAGCATTTCATCTGATATGCGTCTTCCAGTCAGCATGTGTTGAACCGTCGCCCGCTTCTTTCCTCCTGTCGATAGATCTGAGCATTGCGCAGCCGGATCTCGCCATCACGGGAAACCCAGGTCAATTTGTGCACTAGTCGATGAGAAAAGAGCGATCCTTCAATGATCATGTCATTGTTGCCTCAAAATTCTGCAAACAACTCTCCGTTCTCGCTCATTTCTCCAAGACCAATCTGTGCTCTCCAAAGTTCGGCCAACGGACTTCTCTTAGTCCTAGGATCTCAAGCTTCATATGGCATGCCTCTATGGCTTGTTGTGCCAGTTTTCTCTGCTGGGCTAGGGCGAATACATTCCAAGTTCCAATTCTTGTCCGTTGTTTGGCGCTAAAAGTCGTTGCCGTTGAATCGGTTCGTGATCTTTCATTCTCGGTTTCTGTAACGGTTTTTGTGTTTCGGGAACAGCATGTTGTTGGCCTTAGGCCTCCTATCCATCGTGGTGGAGCTGCCACCTTAGGCATCGCTTCCGGTGAAGGAGCATTTCTTCCTCAGCCGCTGGATGTCAGAACAGATGCTGTTTGAGCCGCACCTCCTTGGTGAACGGACGCTCGGGACGTACCTCCTCAATCTAGCTGAAGTCAGAAGGACAACAGTGCACAGGCACACAAGTTTTAGCTGGCGGTCTTTGTCATCGCTTGATCCGAGGAAGCATGAGGAAGGAACTTGTGAGGACCAGAGCTATGCCAGACGTTCTCCTTATCGACTCACCATTTTGTAGCCCATCCAATCCTTCTGGAGTGGCTTCTTCATGTAATATTTCAGTAGTTGGAATAAGTATATCAAACACTTTAACCAAAACCATTCATGCTGGTAAATGTTAATCGGCTTGCCGGTACAGCTGCATCTAGTATCCATACCAGGGTGCGAGGTCGCCATTTTTAAGAATCCAACATCTTATATGTAAACGTTTGTGTATCCACGAAGCATTCCATTGTGGATACACGATAGATGTTGGCTCCTGTCGGATGCATTAGGTGGGATTAAGGTTGCCACATACGTGAGTATCCACAATAAAACATATATCTCCATTGTTTTACATGCGTATAGTCAGAAGTGGGCCTGCTTCGTAATATGTCATTTGAGCATTGTGCATGGCTTCAATAAAGTGATACCGATACATTGCGATCGAAGTTGGTAAATGTCCTGCATTGAACTGAACTTAAATTCGAAAACAACAACCATCCTTAGTGCAACATTCCAAAACTGCATCGTTTCCGACCAAGCCACATAAGGTACCAGATGGAGTTAGTAAAAGCTATAGTTCGTTATCGTACCGAACGTAAGGAACGATTCGAAATAGCACAGCAAACTTCAATTTGAAGTGCATTTCCGTCCGCCCCAGGGGAAGGTTTGCTAAATTTGAATAAATTACAAATGAAACATTTTAATTTGTGACAGCAAAGAAAAAGTTTCCGTTTCTGATTACAGTGGCTCGAGGGCGATATTGACTATTGTGGAGGCAACGTTCGGTAGATCTAATCTCTACGTGCATGAAACTGTTGCCGGCGCCCGTAGGAATAAAATCTAAAAGGTTTATCATTGCACTTGATAGGTTGGATGTAGGTCCCTTAGAATGATTTGCAGAGTGGGTGGCATGATGGGAGGAAGTAGAAACGCTTCCAAATGGTTTGCAGGCAAATGTGGGAATTGAAATGACAACAAATGTGATTGTTCAGCAGATGACATTTTCTCGGGAGAATTTCTCCAGTTGTGATATTGATGGTCACTTATGCAGAAATTTTCATCAACAGTTGAATTCTTTTGTGTGTGTTTTTTTACAAGCTGATAGTAACAAGTTTATTCGTATACCTACATACATGTCAATCACTAGGATTATCATAACTGAATTCTATATTTATTATTCCATATAACCGTAGTGGTAAGAACACCGGTATTCTGGCTGCTGAGGATGACGGGTTCGGTTCCCAGTCGGTCGAGGAACTTTTCGTTATGAAGATCTGCTTGACTTCCTTGGGGAGTACATTCGTGTAGTAGGCACGTATACAGCAGATACAGAATGATCATTGGCAGAGGAAGCCTATAGAAGTCATTGGCAGAGGAAACCTGTAGAAGTGCTCATAGAACATTAAGCTTATGGGCAAATTTTGTTCCAGTTGGAACATTACGCCAAAAAGAAGTGGGAAGAGGATTAATCCATTTTTTAATTTAGTAAATTGTTTTAATTTTTAGAATCATACACAAAATTGTATCTTCGGAGAAGTTGTAAATAAAATGCTTGCTTAGGTATCTCTCGATGAAACCAGGTGCGTACACCTGCCACTCATAGTGGCGATTAAGGGTGTGCGGTATGAGATTTTTTCAATGCGATACGAAACGAAACGGTATGTGAATTTTTTTATGCGATGTGGTACGAAACGAAACGAAATTCAAAAATGTTTCGTGAGATCGAAACGAAATCAGAATTCACTCGATATTTCACGAAACGAAACGAAATTTTAGTAAAAATTCCGCGGAATTTTGCAGTTATATCAATTTTGTGCAAATTTGCATTTTTACCTACCGGTGCACCGGTGGCGTGAATTGTGTTTCTTTTGAAACTCCCATCCCCTAGACTTCATTTGCCACAGTTGGGTGTAAGACCATTTGGGCAAGAGCACCAGTTTACTTCAAATTTTGTACGTGACTAGATATTGTACACATCTCACTGCATACGAACAATCAAGTCAATTGGTGCAAAGTTGACTGTGTTAGCACGCAAAGTGCCCTTACTAGGTCCTCCTGCCCAAATTGTCCCAGATCCTTCTTTTACAATTTTTAACCATAGATATTGAATTTTTTGCCAATTACATTAATAACATAGCAAGATTGCTCCAACGACTAAATAAATACGTTACATCATTGCGATGATGTTATTAAATGCTCGAACTACAAACGAGCCACCATCTTCAAACCAAACGGTACCTCTACTACACAGATCGAAAAAAGAGTGTAAAATTCTGTGGCATATGATGCACATAATTGGAGCGTGAGATATCACAGAAGTTTACATGACATATCATGTAAAGTTCATGAAATATCATGTAAACTTCCATTATATGTCATGTAATTCAGCATGACTCTGAGAGTTTACATGACATATAACACAAATTTACATGATATATCATGTAAACCATTATAACATTAAGTTTACATGACTAAAATGAAGTTTACATGACGTGTAAATCTCATTATTTTTATCTGTGTAGATGTGTAGTGTAAAGAAATCAATTGCTTCATTAAGTGAAATTAACCCGTCAGGACGCACGCCATTGTAAAAAGTACAACACTACCAAAAAAAATCTGGCTCGTCGTATCCGGCGCGAGCGCGGTGCAGTTTCAGCTGCTTGAAAGTGCGCGCCCTGAAAGGCTAAGAAAAACCGCTACGTTTCCCTTAATATCCAAATATCCAATGTTCAGTAGTTCAAACACCGATAGTTCTATAGCACCCCAAACGAAAAACGATTAGTCAGAATTATCTCCTGAAAGAGACTCTAATATGAGTCGAAATGTTGGAAAAATAAAAAAAAAATCATTTTGATTCCTCAAACCTGAAGCGCCGGAATCGACAGCTCTGTAAGATGTTCTAATGCCGATTGTTTATCATAATATTGCAGCATATGATAAGAAACATTAACCAGATACTCACCATCAAGCTCTGTGGATAGCGTAACTTCTCGAGAAAGCTTGTAATCTAAAATCTTCAAAAAAATTTATAGATGCTTGAATTTCTCAAAAAATATCCAGTAAAACCAGTGTGTGTTCAACCTTCAGGTCTTTCGATTCAGGACTTTAGGTCCCAAAATAAACTCACTTAGGAGTTATTTTGCTAAAAAACAAAAAAAACATTTTTTTTCATAATTACGCATGAAAAACATGTTTCACTTGTCCAGATTTTGTTGGCGAATAGCCTGATGAAATCCAGCTAACAAACGTCTTTCTACCGAATTTAATAGGGATTCACTTAACAGCGTTAGCTCCTGGTTAATGATCATCCTGATTAAACGTCGCGATCACCAGGGCAATCTTTGATTACTTCATTTCATCGTTCGCAATTTTATGGAATGTCCCAAATGGCAGAAGGTTATAGTTTAAGGACCGTTTACAGTTCAGAAGCAATTTTCCGGCCTATAATGATGCATGAGAAATTCCTTGTCTGAATCGCTCCGTTCGAAACCGTTTTTCTTCGATCGCAGTACGCAGTTCTAAAGGAATGACAATTCAAAAGGCAGACTTTGTAGAATGTTTCTGCCAAAAATCGCTCAAGAACTTTCTTAAGCGAATCCTTAACACGAAATTGGACTCTACGCAGCAACTAAAACTATTTAGTCAGTTAGTGTAAAAGTTGGCTGGGCACATAGCGGAGTTATCATATGTCGTGCTCATCTTACCTTTTGGCATTTTCAAATCATAGGGTAGTGGAGGTATTTTGGACCGGGCAGGTATTTTGGCCCACCTAGGGAGCTTTATTATATTTATCACATAATCTCTACTAAATCTTGGTAAATTTTCATTGGAACACGAAAAGTATTCAACTATGTGATGACCTTTATTTTGAATGTCAGTTAAATATGCAGTTCAGTATCAAAAATAGAGAAAATGTTTTCACTTCCAATGAAACGCACGGAAAAGCACCAAAAACAAAGAAGGTGACAAATTTGTAGTCGGCTTCGAAAAGGTATTAAATTTTACAAATAAATATTTATTTCATTTGAATGTAGTTGGGGCCTTCTAAGAACTCAAAATAAACTGTTCTTAACCTCGGTGGAGCGAAAATATTTACTAAAATGGTGTTTTGAGGTATGGCCAAAATATGTTCAACATAATTAGATGTGGACATATTTTGGACCACCTGTCAGATTCATCTCTCCAGTTCCTTCTAAAGGGAGAAAATATTCATGCCAATGTAATGTACTCTAAAAACAGATAAATAGAATAAGTTGGGACCTCCCGTGATCTGGGTTGTTATACGTTTATTTTACTATGAGATTGTTGTGGGTTCGATTTGTTCTATCAACTTTTCGCCAAGTTAAAAATTTCGATTTGATTTGTGTCATAACAACTTTTCAACAAGTTGAAATTTTCAGGTAAACAGTCATCCAGTTTAGAAAAGTTGTCCTTCTCGGCAATCAGTTGATGACTGAGACAATGTGTTATCTAATGTATGTTTGAAAATTTACGTACTATTCAAATCACTTTATTTTTGATGGCCTTTCCACTCATTACAATATGTGTGGAACGCCTGAGGCGTTACGTAATATATGCATGGTGACTGACGTCATGCAATAGTCAATAAATATACGTTTTGCGTAACATTTTTTTATGAATCATACTACAATGCGTAAAAACTGACAATTGCATCGAAATTTCATCTTTTTTACCGTAACGTAATTTTTGAACGCTCCCTGCCTCAAAAAATGGACAGAAAAGATGGAAACTTTACCTAGTTTTAACTATGTTTAAATTTTTGCTGAAGTGGCTTTTATTTCATCAATCAATTGAAGTTTAATTTGGTGGGCCAAAATATGTGCACTTGGTGGTCCAAAATAAAATCAGGTGGTCCAAAATAGAAGCCCGAGATCCCTCAGAAGTTTTGATATTTCTTATATTTACTACAACAATTTTGAGTTCTGTTTGGCCTTTTTCGACAGAAAACATGTTGCTCTACGTAATGCCTACTGAAATTATCCATATTTTGAAGTGGGAACTTTCTTTTTTTCACTGAATTGTTCATCCACTTCCTAAAGGGGTCCAAAATACCTCCCCTACCCTACCTGAAAGTCTTTAAATAAATTCATCAAAAAACATAGGCATGAGCCCCTGCAGATACACTTAAAAAACTTTAACAATAATGCTACGAACTACTAAATTAACTCTAAAAAAATGGTTTAGAATTCCTTTGAAAAGGGAAAATAGTGTACTGAACGGAAATTACTTGAGTGATTCCATTTGAGGTCCATTCCTCGCTTTAATGTTGAATCTCTTTCAAGAGTTCCAGTGGAAGTTTAAATTATTTCAGAAGGGTTTCACCAGAAACTTTTCCATGGAACAAATCAAATGTGTCCTAATCTATTTCTCCTGGGATTTCTAATCATATTTTATAGAGATATCCTCTGAGAGAGTTTCCATGTTTGCTAAAAACTTTTTCTAGTATATCCCACATCATATATCATCAAATCCTGTTAGTCTCCATTAATCTGCCAAAAATTCTTATCTGGAATCTAAAGTGAGATTTTTTTTACATTTGAATCCATCAGGAAATTCAACTACACTTGCCACAGAACAGTAACGGCGGCACAGGTTTTTGTTGCGCAGAAGCCATTGTAACTTACTTCTAGCAAGTAAGTGTTAATTTGTAAGAAGTAAGTTACAGTGATTCCTGCGCAACCATAACCACCGTGACTCTTTTGTGACAAGTGTGTTACAGAGGTATATCCTAGATTTGTTTTGTCTAATAGAGACTTTCAGCCTGGCACTGGTTTGTTTCTCGATATTCGAAATGATTTTAGAACACTTTTCAGTAACTTGAGATTAGCAAGATCTCCGATAGATGATATGGGCATTTACACTATGAACTTGTTTTGAAATTCATTAGGCATTCCGCGGAATTCCGTTTAATTTCGTCAAAATATATTTTTTGAAGGCGAAATTTTTAGAATTTGACGAAACGAAACGAAATTCAAAATCATAAATTTCGCCTAGTTGAATTCCGTGGAATTCCGCGGAATTTCGTTTCGAGGTGTACTTGGCGAAACATTTCGGTATACCGCATACCCTTAGTGGCGATCTCGCCAGTAGTTTTCGTGCGAACGGGTTCAACGCCGGGTATTGTTGATGATCATGGATTTAGTAGCCATTTCTGTTGGGTTCCCCTGATGGTTATCTATGCAAGCAGGGAGTCTACCCGAAGGATGGCCCAAACCCTTATTGGGACTGGGATAAGAACCAGATCGGCGTTAATTACGAGTGTTCATCTGAAAACAACTTCCACCCAGTCAGTGGCCAAAGCTGGGCACAGGTCAGGAACGTACTTTAAGGTAAAACTGGAAGCATTTCCTCACTTTTTGGTTTTTGTTTTTTTATTAAATAACAAAGCAATATTTTCAAAAGCGATTCTCGTGCACATGTAGAATATAGATCAGGGTATTTTCGGAATTTTTTTGTGGTGGAAAATGTTTTTCGTTTTTGCAGAAACCATTTTTGAACAAAATTTCAAAAACCAAAAAAAAAATGAGGAAATGCATCAAGTTTCGCGTTAAGGCTACGCCACGGTTTTATGGGATGGAAGACAGCACCGACACTAAGCCATCTGCCATTTCAAGTCAGTGTCACCCGACTTTACTAAGAGGATAGAATGCCGTCGCTACCAGCACACTTGTGCATAGATACCAAAGCGTGAACTAACTCAGTTACCAAAGTTACAAAGCATGACCAGTATACCATAATCAGGAACTTACTGGCATACACATTCCTTAGGTTGTCGAGGTGGTTAAAGGGGTATTGGCATTCAAGATGGCGATGTATTCCATTTAACTGCACTGTAACTTCGGATACTACGCGATATGGATATCTTATCTATCGATAGGGTTTGATGAGTGGAACACAAAAACAAATATCCGACATCATTTTGAAAACTAAGATGGCGAATCATAATACAAAATGGTGGCTACGGAATGGTAGTTTGAACTACGATACCATGCAGTATAGGCATCTATCGATCGGATTTGGCAAATAGAAGTTAAAAATCGAATGAATGTAACCTGTTTCGTACCTTTTAATTCAGCCCTAATTGCTTATCCTTTCTCGAGATACCTTCAGGAGTTCTTTCGGGATTTCTTCAGACATTCTTCTCGAGAATCTTTCCAGGATTCCTCGCGGGATTTCTTCAGATGTTCCTTACGGAATTGCTGTGGGGATTGCTCCTGATACCTCTTCAGGGATTTTTGCAGGGATAGCTTAAGGAAATCCTGACAGGATTCTTTTAGGACACATTCTATCGTGATGTTACAACGTATTGAAATCTTTCTGAACGGATAAATACGACAGGTGAATACGACGATAAGCCTCAAATATTTTTGCTTATTTGGTTCCTTGTCAAATTTGTAACATACATATATGATCTGTTAACTTTTATTGGAAAAGTGTATTCGAAATGGGAATTAATAGCGTGATGTTACAACGTTGTAACGTCACGCTACTTATTCCCGTTTAAACCAGCTTTTCCAATGAGATCATATCACTGATCATATTTGCTGTAAATTTTACAAGGAATCCAAATATGCAAAAATATTCGAGGTTTACGGTCGAATTTATGAGTTATAGTAGAAAATCTGATCAATTCTTAAGCAGTTAACCTATTTTACAGCTCTTTTGTCCACTAGGGCACTACTTGAGCGATTCCGATTGGCGGCTGCACTTACACTTTGTACAGCGCCTATATGTATTCTATTATATTCTTATTCTACTAAATCGAACTGGTTTGCCTTTGTGCTGCTTTCACTTTTCTACCCTGTCCTAGGTAGAATGATGAGCACGATGATGAAATGATGTGTGGCTGTTGTTCCTTTTCCAGTCCAATTGGGGGTCGCCCATTATGGGTTGCCGATCGCCGATGTTCAATTATCCGGGTCTGTTTGAGCTATGAGAGCTCAGAAGAGGGTCAAGTGCCAGCCGCTCTCGGGGGGAAGAGCAACTGACGAAGTGCCGGGGCCCCGGCAAAAAAAATGATCAAAAAGGCGTCAAAACGTTGTAACTGTAGTATTGTGTAACAGATTGAGTCGTAGTAGGCTGCGTCTAAGGGACTGTCAGATATGATGCGTAAATAAAGTCATTGTTCATTAATACCCCGAACTGTAAAGTATACTTTCTACATTGACGACGAGGATGAACATTGGACGCGTGAACATTGGAATGTTCAAAACGGACATGGAGCAGAACGGGAAAACAAAGAGAAGCACATTGAAACGCAACGGATGGACAACCGAATTCAACTTACACAGCCTATCTCAACGTGGTCCCAACGGCTGTTTTCCGAAAAAGTCAAGGTAGTTGTTGCAGAGGAAGCGGAGGTGAGGAATATCTGGCCATTGGGCGAGAGGATATCGAGAAAGCTTGGAACATCAACTACAGGCTCTCTCCGGGAATGTACGAGATTTTCCTGAATGCAGAAGGTACATATTATTTGGAGCTAATTTGTCGCAAGGTAAGACCTATGATTACAATACAATCGCGATAGGCAATTCTCGATTTGGGGCAAATGTATGATTTCTGTGTAAGCTCTTGGCAAAGTTGATGTTGTACGTGAAACTAAAATTTTTGAGTTTTGACTTTTGACCATTCAAACTAATTCTCCGTTGTTGCTGATAGAGTATTGGTTTGTTGATGTGAAAGAACGTTTAGTCCAATCTTGATGAACCAACAATAGGCAGTTTTAAAGATATGGAGAGATGTGTTCCTAAAAAGGGGACGCAATATGAAGCATTGTTCAAAACAATGAGTTTTCCTACAAGAGCTCAAAGCTGTTATTGAAGGAAAGATAAATAAAGAGTTTTGGTAGACCGCCATACTTCTGCTGGATTGAAATTTGTTCAAGGAGTTTGTTCATCATAAAAAAATAGTTCAGCTGTCGGAAGACAAAAGGTTGCTAAGTAACGGTATTACTAATAGAAAATAAGTTGCTTAGACCTTGTACAAATACGGTGTACACATGCATTAGCAGATGACAAGATCTTTATCAGTGTATGACTTATTTCAAGAAATTGTAGCTATAATCCTTATTTAACGACATAGTTACATAACATAATTACACTACTTTTGAAGAACAATTTACATTTCTCGCGACTTCGAAACCTAATAGTATAACATGCTACTCAGATTGATTGTTATCTCTGTTATCTAAGACTCTGATGGGTTTTAATCATTGCTTTTAAGATATTGGCTACTGCTAGATTTTGCCGTTTTAGTGTGCGATAATATTTGTAAGACAAGTTTTTAACCCTTTTGAGCCGGAGGGGTCATATATGACCCCAGCGATGAAACCGAGCATAACAAACGTGTTCGACACCAGCGAGGTTGCGTCGACAGCGGCGAAAAAAATCGGCTCCAAAAGGTTAAACTAAATACAAATTTAAATAACTTGTATATGGGTACTTCTAAAAGTCGTTTCAGATCTCGTTTGAACTGTTAAGTTCACGTTATGATTAAGTTATTGTTAGCAAACCGTGTAAATGTGTATATGCCTCAAGAATTTGGAAAAAAAAATATTTCAAATTATTTCCTTTTGGAAACCGAAACAAAACACTGAAGCAACCAATCAACTTTTGGAATGTTATTTTTCAATGTATTGTATTTCTTACGAATAATCAGACTTTGGCGACGAAATTGAACTCGCCCTAATATGGTACTAACCTAACATTTATGACACATTTTCGCCTTCTTTCCCCGATTCAGGCGAAACCAGCTGATTTTGTTATGAAAACATAAACAGCTGGTAGCCGAGAACAATAAGGATGAACGTAAACATCGGTCAACCAGCTGATTTTGTTGTGTAAACATGACCAGGTGGTGGACCGAGAACAAAAGACCTTAATGGTAAACATTGAGACGGCCGGCGAAAACTGTCACATTATCGGGCGAGTTGCAAAAACTCTGCGACTGAGATTGGCAGCGAAATCGAAAGCGGAATATGAGTACGACGAAATTTATCGCATCAAAGTCTAAGCCAAAAAAAAATCGCAATATTAGGAAAAAATACAGAGCAATTAGCTAGCGCTAACCCTACTAACAAAAGTAGTTGTACAACAGCTTGTGGGGCAATCGCTCTAGTAAAAGTATTTTCAAAATTATTACTGAAAAAAAATAGTTTGGAAAGTCACACAGAACCAAGCGTCATTTGGACCACATTTGGTCGGCGTTAAGTCAGACCGGACCATCTGTTTTTCAATGATTTCAAGAAAATGTCCTGCAGGCTCTTGAAATTTCAAATATCTGGTATTATATTTAGAAATACTATTATTCCTTTATGTAATGACACATCTGCATCAAAATAACGTCGAAAAGTTCAGGTTTAACGAATTCCTAAGCTTATCTTAACGTGCCCGAAAAATCGCGTAGTCCACTCTGACTGAATGCCAACCATTTGATCTTCCTATTTATCAACCAAAATAATTAAAAAAAAACATGTAAATAAGCAAGAAGCCTTATATTTTTAACAAAGTTACCATACTAAAAATAATTTTATTGATGGAGTAGAAAACTTGAAAAAAAAAATAGTACTTAATAGTCGAAATAATCGAAAAGTCCAGTTCAGAAAGTTCACAAGTTTGTGGAAATTTTATATGGACGTTTTACTTAATGTAAAGTGACAAACTTTATGATGGTTTATACTAAAAATTTACTAAATTTCCATGAACGCGGTGAATGAAATATGATACAGTGTGAGAAGTTTTGAGCACTGGTTCAGTGAAACTAAATTAGTCCAAGTACTCAAGGACATATAACGGATGAAAAGAAAGTTGAAAGAAACTTGTTCGGAAACGTAGGATGTGTCTAGATAAACGCCTCGAAAGTTCTAGTTCGTTTCTTTCGCATCCAAATATAAGAGATATAATTATCCTAGTCTATTTGTAGGTGAACAATGCGTAAAATAATTAATATATCCTAGAGTGAGGGTGAAAGATTCTATCCCGTATGAAGGAATTATAAGAAGCTCAAGAAACTTCAGTCTGATTTCTTGCGAGAAACGTAGGGAGCTTCAGTGCCTGTCCATTTCTGTATAGGAGATGAAGTAATCTCAGGTTATTTGGATGAACTCTAGTCCATTGAAGATCAAATAAGACAAAGATTGATTTTAATCAATTTGGCCCAAATCCAGTCTACCATGAGATGCAGGAAGTACAACTTCAGTCCATCTATGGTAAAGGGATATGACAAAGGGAACATGAAGTTTCAGTCTGCATAAGAAAAAGACCAAATGTAGGAGTCCGGCTCAGTCCATTTGGCAGTCCAGTCTATCATGAGATGAAGGAAGTGAGACTTCAGTCCATCTATGATAAAGGGATACGCAAAGGAAACGGAATGTTTCAGTCTGCAATAAAAGACCAGATGTAGGAGATTCGTCTCAGTCCATTTGGCAGTCCAGTCTATCATGAGATGAAGGAAGTAAGACTTCAGTCCATCTGTGATAAAGGGATATGCAAAGGAAACAGAATGTTTCAGTCTGCAATGAAAGACCAGATGTAGGAGATCCATCTCAGTCCATTTGGCAGTCCAGTCTACCATGAGGTGTAGGAAGTTCTACTTCAGTCCATCTATGGTAAAGGGATGCGCATAGGAAACAAAATTGTTTCAGTCTGCATTAACATTAACAAGACCAAATGTAGGGGATTCGTCCTAGTCCATTTGGCAATTCCTTTACTAGTAGATCAAGGGAGTTCCTTAATCTTTCATTCAAATTATTTAGTGCTAATAAGAGAAAGAGAAACACGTTTTTAAATAATATTTTTATAAGTCTCCTATAGGAACATGCATGATGTTGAACATTGCTGCTGAAGGTGAACGCGCAATAAGAACCACATGCTGGTTGGAAATGGATTAGGTAAGATTTTAGATCTGTTGAAAAAGAAGAGAATGGCTGATGTAAAAGATAAGTAACAATAAAATAACATATAGTTTATTATAATTTTTGTTGAAGTATATACCCAAACAAATAGGTGAACAGGACGACTACCCGAGAATGATGAATGACGCTGTACATGGATGGTCAACCCAACATTTACCTGCTTTGACGTTGTTATCATCTGAACTATGAGTGAAGACATGTATGGAAAATATATAATCATAATTGAACAAATGTTTTAAACAGTGAGGAGATCTAGGAACATGTAGAAGTAAAAATCATATTTGTAATTTTATTAGAAAGAAGGAGAGATGTAGTATTGTGTAACAGATTGAGTCGTAGTAGGCTGCGTCTAAGGGACTGTCAGATATGATGCGTAAATAAAGTCATTGTTCATTAATACCCCGAACTGTAAAGTATACTTTCTACAGTAACATTACGGTAGAATAGTTATTCGGTTAGTTATTCAATTCTGAATTCAGGATTTGAACTCCTTCAGAGGTTATTTCCGGGATTCCTGCTATTATTCCATTAGGGATTTCTCCCCAAAAGGAATATGCCGAAATTTCTTTAGACAACTTTAGATTTTTTTTAGATATTCGTGCTGGAATTTCTGATGGGATTCCTTCAATTTTTTTCCGAGTTTTTTTTTCAGGAATTTCTTTAATAATTCCTTCCGGGATTTCTTCTATGGTTCTTTCAGGGATTTCTGCTGAACTTCCATCCGGGATACCTGCCGTGATTTAACAGGTAGTCTCCAAAAGATTCCTTCAGGAATAAATAAAGTTATCTTTGATTTCGAAAACCTTGAAATGATTCTTTCAGAAATTCTAGCTGGGATTTATTCAGGGTTTACTGTTGGAATCACTTCATAGATTCCTCCTGGTATTCTTGCTAAGATTTTTATTATATTCAGATAATCCGAATATAATTCTTCCAGGTATACGTACTCCTGCTGGTATTCCTTGAAAGATTCTTCTCGGATGTTTTTTCCAGGGATTTCTCTTGGGACTTCTTCCGGGACTTCACCATTAATTCCTCCCAGGATTTCTCTGTGATTCTTTCAGTCGAGCTTTAAGATGATATTCCTCCCAGGAGTCTACCAGATGTGGCTCCCACAATTACTTTACGAAATTCCCCCAGGATTTCATTGGGTATTTCTGACGGGATTTCTATAGAAAATCTTGAACATGAACAAATGCAACATTGAATTGAAGTAAGCTTATGGAAGAATTAATTGAAGTATTGTCATTCCAAACTCCAATAATTTACTACTGCAAGATAATGTCAAAGAACAGCCTATTAACTGGAGAAGGACTTTAGTCAAACGATGAGTTAAATTAATTAATTCGTAAGGTGTGCTCCTAGATTCCCAATGTTTAAACACTCATTCTGACAATTCTAATGTGTGTCCCTTGTGCAGGAAACTGATACAATAATGAAAATCTTCGTATATAATGACTTGCTGCCTTTGTTGAGTTTTTCATTCCTAAATCTTTCTTAGCCGCAACCCACTAACATCTTAGAATCATCTCGGAACACGGTGTCACGTTGCAATCATGGCCCATACAAATGTGTCTGCACACCTGCACGGTGCACATCTTCGTATATCGAAATGTCTTTAACGGTGCAAAATTAGGGATGCACACGCGATGCACCGCTGCTCCAAGTGCAACTCAGCAAGGCAAGTAAGGTTTGCCTCCTGGGAAATTAGCCAGAGTGTGATCGTTAGACTGTGCCCGACGAGGCGGCAAAACAAAAAGGAATGTTCTTTATGGGGAATATATTACCCTTACCGGGTTTCC
The DNA here is from genome assembly GCF_035046485.1 of Aedes albopictus. Lineage (NCBI taxonomy): Eukaryota > Metazoa > Arthropoda > Insecta > Diptera > Culicidae > Aedes > Aedes albopictus. The sequence continues at coordinate 174,096,399 of NC_085138.1, forward strand.
TCGGTTCTGTCCTCTTGTTGCTGCTTCTGCTGATTGTCCCTAAGAACTCACTGCCAATCCAGACCTTGGCAGCAGAATTTCTCGTTTTTTTTCTTCCACTTCTTCCGCTCACTTGCCAGCTCGGCAATACATTTTTATCCTCCTTGACATCGCAGTCACTATGGACCTTCCACCTTATAAACATTCGAATCGAATGCTACTCTGGTGTTCCGTATGCAAGTCTATCAGCGCCAGCCACCCCGGTCAGGTAGAGTCTTTAGACGACAACATCCGAGAATAAAGAAGCTTTTCCGGGAGGCACCTTCGGATTACAGGTTCAGAGCTCTAGCATTCATCGCCTCTATTTAGCTTAGAGGCGCTTGGCAGAAACGAACATCGGAAAACACAGCACAAATCGCAGAAGGAACAAAAGATTATCGGTGAACAAAAAATGTTCCTATCCCCCAGCGATTCGTTTTTGTAGTCGGAATTTTTCATACAATGTCATGACGGTGGATTATTTTTCTCCTCATCGACATCGTTCCTACATATATCAGGAAGGAAGATTTTTATTTCCCCAACGTTTCTTCGCATGGTTGTCTCACATGAATTATTGGGTACGAATAGATTTGCGATTTGTTGTTTTATTACATTTGATACCTAAATTTATTGCCGTCCTCTTGGTCTGCATTGTTTTACGATGCACTGCAGCAGTGACAGCGTTATGGTGCTTTCCGGTCATTCTGAAAGATTAGCTGTTTGCGATCTTTTTCCGTGCCTTGGGCCTTCGCTAAATCATTCTAACGAAGTGTTATACGTGGGACATACGTCTTTATTAACGCTATAGTTTTGATGTCAGCTGCGCGTAAATGGAAATTGATGATTGACATTATTTGAGCGGTTCAAATAATCAAAGTCTCTCTGCTAATAGCAAAATTTTCTTTTTGTGTTTTCGATATAAATTCAAAGGGAAACGTGATCTTCAGAAAAAAACATTAATGGTACTCTGGTAAGTTTTGAATCCTCCGAAAGAATCTCTGTTCTAAATATTTTCAAAGTCGAGTCAAGTACAAGACACTGAAAACGACCTTACAGTTGAGGTTGAAATACGTATCTGTTCACGGATGCAAATTGTTAGTGGAATTAAAAGGAACAGTACTTAACCTGAGTTTCTGTTTACTTACAGGTGTTCTTCTGATTCACCCAGGTTCATCATCATTCATCTTCTCATTTTTTTTGTGATTTATTATGTATGATTACTTTTAATAAGCCATTTTAATCAATAATTATATGTAATAACTTATCACAGTTGAAACCATTTTTATTCATCAATCATAACACTAGTTTACAGCATTTTTGAACTCGGTAAGCTGATGATCATTTTTGGTGTAGAATCATGCCCTGAGTTCGAAAACGCGAAGGAAAAAATTACAGTAGAGCGGAAATTTTTTCGACTTTCCATACAAGGTTGATGATTTGAAATCGACTTTTGTTCTATTTTCAAGCAACGTCGCTCACTTCACACATCTCATTCTCCGTAATCAATGCTCCGATTGATCTGATTTTTTTACTGTTACTCGCCTACATATGGTATGTCAAATAAACGTTGAGAAAGAATTTTTAGATTGTTTTTTTCTTATTGAAAAAAATACATTTCTTCATATATTTTTGGAAATTTGGCTAAAATATAGGAAGATCGTCCCTAAAACTCGCCAACATCTTGAATTTAATCAATTTGACGCAAAGCCTGCATTCAGATGATCTAATGGTATTGTATTCAGCTTTTAATTTATGGAAAAAGATTTGAAATTGGTTAAACAAAACGCAAGATATTTGAATTTTAGTAAATTCCATATTTTTAAATGTTGTAAAACTCAATATTGAGCTAAAACTCAAAAACTGCTCCACTCAAAATTTTTTGAAGCACGGTTTCGAAATCAGTGCTTCAAAAATTTTGGTCGTTGACAGAAGTTCACGACTTTCGTTTTATTTTGTAAACTAATCCACAACATAATCAATCATCATAATTATTAACTCTTGAAATCGTTTCGGCCGTCCAGTCTTATCGTAAAATCATAAACTATAGTTCGATTCCTTTCTTAAACGTTTCAATCTTCATTGGATCTTTATAAAGAATTCGAAATAGTTCTGTCGTGTTTTCGTCAAACAGATTTATAAACCTTTTAATCGTCATTTGATATTTTAGAATTCCGTACGTTTGTAACCGGAAAACCATAATTCATAACATTGGTAGTCGGAACTTCGGACCACTGTTCAAGCTCAGCAATATTCAGCTACCGTGAAGCTGGGAGGGTTGACCGTGTTTACATCTTACGATTTGGTCTTGTTTACGTTGATGGTGAGACCTGCCGCCGAGAAGCGATTGGCAAGATCATTGACCCTACTCTGCATATCAGAGCGCCGTTGAGCTAGGAGAGCAACGCCTGTTCAAACTCATTTATGTGCTTCTTGGTAATGGGCTGCCACAGCAATCCACGATTTGGTAACAATTAATCTCACCTACCAGAATCTCATCGATTACGATGAGGAACAGTAGTGATAATAGTATACATCCTTGCCTCACTCCAGCAACGACCCGGATGGGATCGGACAAGACACCGCCCGTTGTGTAGTACTCTGCACGAAAATGCCCTGTACTGTGCTTCAATGAGGCCGATGATTTTCTCAGGGACATCCTTGCCCATGAGGACTTTCATGATTGAAACGATCGAAAGCTTCTTCGTAATCAATGGACACCAGAGAGACACTTGGAATTAATTGATTTGCTCCAGGTAGACCTGTGCGCCGACTTTATTTTGCTCGGCGGCGGCGTGAGGGCCATTTTTGGCCGGCGGCGGCGGCGTCATCGGCGTCACGCCGGTGGCAACTTTCGGCGGCGGCGGCGGCGGCGTGAATCGGCGTGACCAAAATTTGATCGTTATTTCAACATTGGCGAAACGAAGAAGTTGTCTTCACGCTGTAGAATTTGTATTCCAGTCTTTGTTTTTTCATAACCATTGATGACATTATTGTAGTTATTATGCCAGTACACAGGATGAAGTATTTGACCAAAAAGAAACCAATGCTCAAACATCTTGTTTGACTCGATCGAATTTTCATTAGTGTCAAACAGATGTTTTTTCTTCAGTTTATTTGTCAAATGGCCCTGTGTACTTATAATCTTACGTTTGAATGAACACCTTTTTATTCCTGTTCGGGTTCATCACTACTGTGGCCAGTAATAAGACCTATATCCGTATCCGTATTAGTGCATGTTGCATTACTCCATTGCAAATTAAGATTTCGCTGCAGTTTTCGTTTTGTTTTCTTAGAACATTAGATTTTCGGGAATAATCTCCGAAAGAATTCCAGAAGGAGCCTGGAGGAATCCATGAAGAAATTTCTGGAATAATCCCAGCAAGAACTGCTGTATGAAACCCTTAAGGAACTTCTGCTGGAATCACTTATGAGTAGTTCAAAAATTTATCTTAGAGAGATCCCTGGAAAAATTATGAAGAATTCCCGAAGGAATTCCTAGAGGATTCCCCAACAGAATTCCAGCAGGAATCCCCGGAGAAATTTCAGAAGGAATCCCCAATGGATTTTTAGGAGTAATCCCGGAAGGAGTTCCAGGAGGAATACTCGTTGGAATTCCATGAGGGAGCCCTGAAAGAATTCCAAATGAAATTCCCGCAGAATTTGCACAAGGTAATCCCAAAAGAATTCCAGCACGAGTTCTAAGCAAATTCCAGCAGTAATCTCCAAAGAAATCTCAACAGGAATTCCAGAAAGAATCCTCGAAATTATTCCAGTGGGGATTTCAAAGTGAATTCGAGAAAGAATCCTCTAAGGATTTCTAGGAGGAATCAACGAAAAATATCCAAGAGGAATCTCAGAAGGAATTCCAGGAGAAATCCCTGAGGATCTTCAGGAGGAATTACCGAAAGAGTTCCAAGAGGAAGCCTAGAAGGAATTCTAGGTGGAATCCCCGAAGAAATTTGAAGTGGAACCCCAAAAGGAATTCTAGTAGGAAACCTCAAAGGAATTCCAGAAGAAATCTCTGGAAAAAAAAAATCAGGAGGAATCCTCCTCAAAGTCCAGGAGCAGTGAATCAAAATTCAACCATCGCGCAACAATAATGACAATGTCGCAACCTGTATTTGTTGCGACAATCCACCCAATGCGACATAAGTTTGTCCCAACTTGAAAATATTGGGATTAACATCGTACACCACGAGTTTAGAGATTTTTAAGCCTTGCATTGCGATTTTCGAACGGTAACTTCGAGCCGGTAAACACTGCAACTCTGGTGAAGCTCTATCATCAAACAGTTTCGATTTTGGGTTAGCAATAATTGATTATTCACGAGTTGAAAAGTACGCAACAAATTCAGCTTCCTTTTTGTCTGCAACAAAAAAAATCGAGATCATGTCATTATCTGTTACCAGTAGGGATAAAGAGTAATCGTCCCACCTTCTTTGTTGCTTGTTTTGTGCCTCTTTTGTCTGACAATTCTCTTCACTGTCCAGGAGGAATCCCCGAAAAAAGTCCAGGAGGAATCCACGATGGAATTTTATGAGGAATACTCGAAGGAAATTCAGGAGAAATCTCCGAAGGATTTCCAGAAGGAATGCCAACCCCGAAGAAATTCTAGTAGGAATTCCATGAGGAATCTCCGGAGAAATTGGAAGGGAAAGCTCCAAAGGAATTTCAAGAGCCAAACGCCAAAGATATTACAGGAGGAATCTCAGAAACAACTCTAGAAAGAATCTCCGAAGGAACTCCAGGAGAAATCCCCTGAGGTATTCAAGGAGGAATCCCTGAAAAAAGTCCAGGAGGAATTTCCGAAGGAACTCTAGGAGGCATCTCTGGAGGAATTCTATGAGGAATTCCCGAAGAACTCCACAAGGAATCTTCAAAGGATTTCAAACCGAAATCCTCGATACTGGAATTCAAAGAAACAGTACTTAAGGCGAAACTGCAAGCATTTTCTCATTTTTTCGGTTTTTGATTTTTTATTAAATAACGAAGCAATATTTTCAAAATCGGTTTTTGTGCGCATGTAGAGTATGGATTAAGATATCTTCTGTATTTTTTTGAGTTGGAAAATGTTTTCCATTTTTACAGAAACCATTTTTTTGTGAAATTTGGTTCAAAAATGGTTTCTGCAAAAACGAAAAACATTTTCCACTACAAAAAAAAATCAGAAGATACCTTGATCTATACTCTACATGTGCACGAAAACCGATTTTGAAAATATTGCTTCGTTATTTAGGCCGTTACAAATATTTATTTCACTTTTTGTCCCACCACTCTTTGGCTGGTCGAGGGGGGGGGGGATAAAAATAAAAGAAGTATTTAATCTGAAAAATATTAAAAACTCTACGGATTTGTTAAAGAGTTTTTGGCAAGACCCAATATTTTTATAAATATTTTTTTATCTGCCCCCTCAAACTGCAAAATCCAGCCAAAAATTTTTGACGGGGTGGGGGGGGGGTGGGTTGACAAAAAGTCAAAATTAAATTTGTATCAGCCTTAATAAAAAATCAAAAACCAAAAAGTGACTAAATGCTTCCAGTTTCGCCTTAACACGATTTTCTTTTTACTTTCAAATAAATTCCAGGAGAAATCCCGAATGAATTTTAGGAGAAATTATCGAAGGAATTCCATGAGGAAATCAAGGAGGAATCTCCAAAGGAGCTCTAAAAAAAATCATCAAAGAAATTCCAGGAGAAATCCACGACCGAGTATCAAATGAAATCTCTGAAAGAATTTTTGGTTGAATCCATGAAGTAAGTCTAGGACGAATCCTCGACGGAATTCCAGAAGAGATCTTCAAAGGAAATTCAGGAGGATTTGCTGAAGGAACTCTAACAGAGACCATCGAAGAAATTGTACGAGGAATCTCCGGAAAAATTCCAAGAAGAAGGTTTAAGTTGTATCTTCGAAGGAATTCCCGAAAGAATCCCGAAGGAATTCCAGGATGAATCCCCAAAGGAAGTCCAGTAGGAATCCACGACGGAATATCAGGAGAAATCCTTGAAAAAAAATCAGGAGGAACTCTTGGAGAAAGTCTAGTAGGAAACCCTGAAGGAAATCTAAAAAGAATCCCCGTAGGAATTCCAAGAGGAATCCTCGAAATAATTCCAGGAGAAATTTCCCGTAGAATGCCCGTAGAAATTTCAGGAGGAATGCTCGAAGGAAGTCCATGAGGAATCACCGAAGAAATTACTGGAGAAATCGATGAAGGAATGCCAGGGGGAATCCCCGAAAGAATGCCGGTAGCAATCTTCGAACGATTTCCAGGTGGAATTCTTGAAGGATTTTCAGCGGAATCTCCCGAGGGAATCTTTCCGGGTAGAGGGATTCCTGCAGGATTTCCAGGAGGAATCCCCGAAAGATTGTCAGGAAAAGTCCCCAAAAGAATTCCTGGATGAATTCCAGACGGAAATGCTTGATGAATTCTTGTAGAAACTCCATAAGAGATCCCACAATAATATCCTGGAGACATGCTTGATCATATTTCTAAGGAAATTCTCGAAGGAACTTTAACAAGATTTCCTGAAAGAACTCCTTTAGGAAATCTGATTTTACTCCTGGAGCATCCGTGAGTCCTCCTGGAAAAATCTCAGAAAGAATCTCAAGAGCTATACCTTGAATAACTCATAGATGAATTCCTTAATGAATTTCTCGAGGAATCCCCTATGGATATCCTGAAGGATTCTTAAAAGGAACTTTTATACTAATTTTTTGAGTGGATTTCTGTATGAATCCCTGAATAAACTTCTGGGGGAATCCTTGGATCCTCCTGTAAGATTCTTGGAAGGAACTCCTGGAGAGATTTCTGAACTTCTGGAGGAATCCCTGAAGAAATTCAGGAGGAACCTCTGACGAAACATCTGCATGAATTCCGGTAACTCCTAGAGGAATCTATGAATTTCTAAAAGAAAGTTATAAAATAGCTGTATTCGAATTTTGTCAAGACTAGAAAAGCCATTTTAAAGTTAAATTCTATCGCAGTCGAATCCAAAAATCGTTAACTGCTGTGGGAGAAAACTCAATCCGTTCGATAACCATTGTTCGACAGAACAACACTGGACGAAAAAATCGGCAATAATTGAGTCCCTGAGAAAGATACCAAATGTAACCGAAACGTCGGACAAGATTAAATAGCTGTATTTGAAATTTGTCAAGACTGGAAAAGCCATTACAAAGTCAAATGAACTTCAGAAGGAATTCCTGCAGGAGGCATCTATGAATCCTCCTGAAAGAATCTCTGGAGGAACTTCCGAAAGAATTCCCGAGGGAACTCCTGTTGAAATAGCTTAGATAACCTCTGAAGGAATTCCTAATGAACTCCTGGAGGAACTCCTGAAGAGGTCACCGAAGGAACTTCTGGATTATTCCTTGTAAGAACTACTATACTGCATGAATCCTCGAAAATGGTCATGAATTAATCTATGGTGGAACTTCTGTAGGAATATCTGAATGAACTCCCAGATAAATTCCTAACGATATCCTGAAAGAATTTCTGAAAATTTTCCATGAGGCATACCGAGAAGAATCCCTGAAGGAATTTCAGGAGGGATTGTTGAAAAAATTCCAGGAGGGATTTCCTGAAGGTACCCTTGATTGAACTCCTGGAGTGGTTTCTAAAGAACACATAATGCCAGGAGGAACCCGTTGTTGGAATTCTAGAGGAATTCTTGAGAGATCTCCTAGAGGAATTTCCGAAGAAACTCCCGGACTAATTCCTGAAGAAACTCCTAAATGAATTCCTGAAGGAATTTCAGAAAAAAAAATCCCTGGAGAAACTCTCTGACTAATCTCTGAAGGACCTCCTATGGGAACCCCAGATGAATCTTCTGGATGAATCTCGGATGTATTTCTAGGAGGCATCCCTGAATCCTCCTGAAAAAAAAATCTGAAGGTACTTCTGTCGAGCTCTTCTGAAAAAAAATGCATGTTGAAACTCCTAGAGCATCCCTGAATCTCTGAAGGAACTACTGGAGACATCTTTGAAGAAACTCCTGAAGAGATCTTTAAAGGAACTTCTGAAGAATTCTTTGATTGGAATTTTAGAGGAATCTTCGTAAGAAAATTAGTATTTTATCTCAACTTCATGTAAACAAAATTTTGTTCGTGCACTGATCAACGGCGTGAAATATGAAAATCGGCGGCGTGACAAACATCGGCGTATGGCGCGCCGCCGATATCACGGTCGGCGTCGGCGTGGGGCAAAAAGGGTCGGCGGCGGCGGCGTGGCGCGGCGGCGCACAGGTCTAGCTCCAGGATGATACGGAGCGTGAGAATATGGTCCACACAGGATCGTCCTGCATGGAATCCTCCTTGCGTCAATTTTCTCTTGTATCTGGTTAAGGAAATGTCGCGGTTCCCCATATGTTGCAGAATAATTGATGCAGCAGTTGTGCAGATACTATGGGGTCATCTTTGAGCATCTCAGCTGATATGCGAACGACTCCCGGGCCTCTGTTCGATTTCTATCACCTGCACTGATGAAGCTTCGGTGTTGACACGGGTAATGCGCTGAACTCTTGGCGGATCATGCTGAGGTCCTGATGACGTGGTCGACACTTGAAAAAGGCTTTCAAAGTGCTCGAACCAGCTTTTCAACTGGTCACCCAAGCAACACACATGTTATAATAGAGTTACGACAAATAGAAGTTTATTTTAGGTAATTCTAACATTGTGTTGAAATAACGTAAAATAAACTTCTATACAACCAAAACTTACTCTGTCGTAACTTTTATATAACATGTGTGTTACTTGGGCAGTCGGATCGGTCAACAACTGGGATTTCATTCCTTCAAGAACATCTTGTATGAATTCGCAAAAGAAACCGGGATGAATTCTCGAAGAAATTCCAGGATGAATGTTTTTATTGTATTCCTTCATTCTTGGAGGAATCATCGAATGAATAATTGTGGGAATTTCGGATGAATATCTAAATATTTTTTTTATGAAATCCTTGAAGGATTTTCTATAGAATTCTCTTGAACAGTTCTCAAGAGAACTGATGGAACTCCTAAAGCAATAGGTCACTGGAGTAACTCATGAAGAAATCCCAGGGAAAGTTTCCGATCACGTGAGGAACTGATGCAGGAATCCCTGGATTGATTTTTAGAGATTTGAATCGGTCATACTGTAAAAAAAAACATGAATTCAAAAACTTAAATAATAACGAAAAAGAAAATCGTCCCTAATGTTTTCCATCATTGGTTGAAAAATGACATGTTACGTAAAAAAACTTATATAAACCTCACCTCAAAGATCATCTTCAGCGTCTCGTACTAGTCCCCACTGTTTTTTTAACATACTGGCACAAACAAGAAGTTTTTGCATCCTTTGTGTGAGCCATCTTCCTGGCTACGACTGTGCGGAGTATTGTGTTGTTCCTTGCTGTGCGTGCATCGCTCCTGATGGGGTGAGTTTATATTGCAGCATAATCGATCGCGATCGCAACGGTCTCTCGCGAAAACGAAAGCAATAGATGCGCGGTGCTTAGTTTTGTGTTGTTTCTTGTTGTGAATGCACATCGTTTGGATCATTAGTTTGTCCTTTGTCGCGTTCAGTTCATTCCTGTGTGGAATGGGCTTAAAGCTTATGCTCCCTAGTGGGGTGGAGACGCGCGACAGGATTTCTTATATTAGACATGTTTTCGTTTCTATTATCGTAGTGGGCTGTGCGCGAAAGTTGGTGTTTATTGATCCATTGTCAGATCACCAACCATAGGTGACTCCTAGACCTGGCAATGTACCCTACCCTACTAACAAATATTCCTCCCAAGACAATCGTGGAGAGACTAGGATTTCCGGTACTTTAACAACGGTTATCTTACTAATAATCCCTCTCCTCCTCGATGACTGTAAGGACGTAGCCAGAACCGTTATTGACATTACTTGTGAGTTCTCGAACTGTGCACATTGAGAATAGTAAGCTAGACTCAAGCCCTAGCCATTGGTTCCTAGTCCAATTTACATTGCTCTGGTCAATCACGGAGTAGCAACTACGAATGGTGCGGTCATCTATGCGCATGCTCATGCTCATCTTCCTGGCTATTGCTTTGCGTTATATTTTATTCTATCAGACAAGACTTATAACATTTTATTGTTGAAAAAAATTTATGTGAACTAATTTAAAAACAATTTTAGTGACACCACAAATCGTTAGCCACTTTGTATTTTTTCTTCCTAAATCTAACCATATGCTGCATATTTGCTATAGTATGAATATTAGTATGGGACAAACATCGAATCCTCGCTCCAGTCGACTTTTTTGAATCCATTTAGGTCCCATATGAACTGTACAAAATTTCAGCGCAATCGGTGAAACTATAATTTAGCGCAAGCGGTTCAAAGTTTTCATAGGATTTACTATGGGAAAAGTTACACTTTCAGATAAAAAATCCCAGAGGTCGCCCCTTAATTCAAATCGATCAATGCTTCTTGTAGAAAAATCATTTATGAAACTTTCCTTCGAAGACCGCAAAACGATTGGATGCTTGTGGAAAAAGTTATAGATTTATTACCGATTAGTGATCGAACGAACGGCTTTTTGTTTTGTTTTATTAGCAGCACTGTAGCTGCTGCCTTGGCTGCTGCTGTTTCTGGGGGTGGTGATGCCTCCCGCCACCCCATGCAACAACGGCAGCAGCAGTGCTGCTGATAAAACAAAACAAAAAGCCGTTCGTTGGATTACTAATCGGTAATAAATCAATAACTTTTTCCACAAGCATCCAATCGTTTTGCGGTCTTCGAAGGAAAGTTTCGTAAATGTTATTTCTACAAGAAGCATTGATCGATTTGAATTAAGGAGACAAAGGGCCACCTCTGGGATTTTTTGTTTGAAAGTGTAACTTTTCCCATAGTAAATCCTATGCAAACTTTGAACCGCTTGCGCTAAATTATAGTTTCACCGATTGCGCTGAAATTTTGTACAGTTCATATGGGGCCTAAATGGGATCTAAAAAGTCGACTGGAGCGAGGATTTATTTTTTTCATACAAGCGTGTCTCACACTAATGAATATGCCTTCAGATCGCGAGATCGCGAAGCGATAGAAGAACTGTACTGCGCTAAGGATACACGAAAGTTCTACAAGAAGCTGAACCGCTCGTGCAGAGGCTTTGTGCCACAAGCCGACATATGCCGAGATAATCACGGGAATATTCTCACGAGCGAGCGTGAGGTGGTCGAAAGTTGGCGGCAGCATTACGATGTACACCTTAATGGCGACGTTGCAACTACCGAAGGTAGCGCGGTAACAGATCTAGGTGTTTGTTCACAGGGCGAAAGACTTCCGGCACCTGACCTCCAAGAAATTGAGGAGGAGGTTAGCCGGTTGAAAAACAACAAAGCCGCTGGAGCAGATCAACTACCAAGCGAGCTTCTAAAATACGGTGGAGAAGCACTGCACTGGTGAAAGCACTACACTGGGCCATTACCAAGATTTGAGAGGAGGAAGTATTACCGGAGGAATGGATGGAAGGTATCGTGTGTCCCATCTACAAAAAGGGCGACAAGTTGGATTGCGGGAACTACCGCGCGATCACACTACTGAGCACTGCCTACAAGATACTCTCTCAAATTTTATGCCGCCGTCTATCACCGATTGCAAGAGAGTTCGTGGGGCAATATCAGGCTGGATTTATGGGTGAACGCGCTACAACGGACCAGATGTTCGCCATCCGCCAGGTGTTGCAGAAATGCCGCGAATACAACGTGCCCACACATCACTTGTTCATCGATTTCAAATCGGCGTACAATTGATCGAGAACAGCTATGGCAGATTATGCACGAATACGGGTTCCCGGATAAACTGATACGATTGATCAAGGCGACGATGGATCGAGTGATGTGCGTAGTTCAAGTTTCAGAGACACTCTCGAGTCCCTTCGAATCTCGCAGAGGGTTACGGCAAGGTGATGGTCTTTCGTGCTTGCTGTTCAACATTGCTTTAGAAGGTGTAATAAGGAGAGCGGAGATAAATAAACACGAGTGGGACGATTTTCACGAAGTTCGTTCAACTGCTTGGTTTCGCTGATGATATTGATATTATAGCTCGCAAATTTGAGACGATGGCGGAAACGTACATCCGACTGAAGAGTGAAGCCAGGCGAATCGGATTAGTCATTAATGTGTCGAAGACAAAGTACATGATGGCAAAGGGCTCCAGGTAGGAATCACCGCGCTCGCAACCTCGAATTTATATCGACGGTGATGAAATCGAGGCGGTTGAAGAATTCGTGTGACTTAGCCTCACTGGTGACCGTCGACAACGACACCAGCAGAGAAATTCAAATGCGCATTGTGGCAGGAAATCGTGCTTACTTTGGACTCCGCAGAACTCTACGATCGAATAAAGTTCGCCGTAACTCGAAGTTAACTATCTACAAAACGCTGATTAGACCGGTCGTCCTCTATGGGCACGAAACATGGACCCTACGTGCAGAGGACCAACGCGTTTTCGAACGGAAGGTGTTGCGTACCATCTACGGCGGAGTGCAGATGGAAGACGACACTTGGAGAAGGCGAATGAACCACGAGCTGCATCAGCAGCTGAGAGAACCAACCATCGTCCATACCATGAAAATCGGGAGGCTACGGTGGGCGGGTCACATCATCAGGATGTCGGATAGCAACCCGACTAAAATGGTGGTAATCGAAAGTCATCCGATCGGTACAAGAAGACGTGGAGCGCAGCGAGCTAGGTGGGTCAACCAAGTGGAGGACGATCTGCGGACCCTACGAAGACTGCAGAACTGGAGACAAACAGCCATGGACCGAGTGGAATGGAGACGGCTACTGTGTACAGCAGAGGCCACCCCGGCCTTAGCCTGGTCGTTAAGGTAAGTATGCCTTCAGTTTTTTAATGACCAAATAACAATTCTTTCATGTAAATTGAAAATAGTCCCTTTTTTTTTAGTTTTCTGTTGTATTTTATGCTTTCCATGAGAATCATAATGAACATCTTTTCCTGTGAATCATATTCCTGGAATTTATAAAACCGAAATAACGATTGCTGTGCGAAGTCATCCTCAGATCCCGTTTTCCCAAACCAAATAACCTAACCATTCCGAAGCACAGTTCAAATGTTACGAAAAGTGTACGTGAAACCAAATGGAACGCCCATTGATTGCTTCAGAACGACTTTATTCCTAGTTATTCATCAGAATAAATTCACGCCGAAACTGGAGACCAATCTCAAGTACACTCCATCGACAATTATCGGAGGTATTCAAAACCGAATGGAAGTACGTATGCATCATTTTATTTTTTCAACTTCTGGAAAAGCCTTTTATTTATGGTTAGTGAATTATGTACATACCCTTATAAAACGTATTCCAATATGGGAACACAGACGTATCCCTGTATCCACCTGGCTTGGTGGCGCACCAGAAAGGGCATGGTTCACCCGAGTGCGTTCGAAAAAAAAAAACAGCTAGAGGACCGATGCGCGGAACCCATTGCAATAAATTCATATTATAAATGATTTATTTTGGATAGACAATTTCGATTTTTTAGGCACTCGATGAATTTGGTACGGTGGATTTGAACTGTAGCTTTTTTCTCGATGGCTAGAGGAATCCAGTAAGTGAAGCATGCTAGAGAGCAAAAGCATTTCAGCAATTAATGGTGACATATTTTAGCTATCATATGTTTCTGCAGATGTGAAATAAATTTTGCTTAAATGGTGCTATATACTTGGGCTGACAATTGTATGAACTTAGAAGCCCGTTAAGCCGAAACAGTGAATGCACAAAACCATACATCTGGTCTCTTTTCGTAATTGACATTTTTTTTTGATCTACTTGGGTATAGAATATTGTTTTTGTTCCTTGGGTATAGAATATTGTTTAGGCTTTGGATCGCCAATCCGGAGACGGCGGGTTCGATTCCCGTTCCGGTCGGAAAAATTTTCTCGATTCCCTGGGCATAGTGCATCATTGTGCTTGCCTCAAAATAAACTAATTCATGTAATGGCTGGCAAAGAAAGGCTTCCAATTAATAACTGTGGAAGTGCTCAAGGAACACTAAGTTGAAGAGAGGCAGGCCAAGTTCCAGTGGGAACGCAGAAGTTGCAAGACACAAATAATATAACAACACAGTTACCCAAACTTTTGCTCAAACCTTATCAAATTAGTCAAGAAATCACCCACGTTGTTTGCACCATTTCATTGGAGAAATGGAGAATTGATAACCTCATTATACAAAAATACAGCTCACTACTTTCAATCTACTTAGGACTTCACTGATTGGTTCTTATTGTTGAACTAACGGAAACGAAAGCTACAGTCAAAGTTTTCGTTTTTGTTCAATCTTCAGTACAATTATGGAAAACTTTTATTGTTATAACTTTGTCCGTTGTCAGCCATGTTTATTTATTTTTTTAAACACACTTGCAGAGCATCAAAATTTTCAAAACCTGCAAAATCTATTTTAAAGATATTTTCTATTTTCTCTTTTTCTGTACTCAACTTTTTTAACTTACACCGTGTCCAATAAGTTCTCATACAAAATACAAATTTATGAAATATCATTTTATTTCACATATCGTCGGTTTCCTGCAATAGGGGCACAACTCAAAAAATGTGAATTTTCAGAATAAGCGTTTGAAAATTGGCAATCATGAAGCACCTCCTGCAAATTCACTTATTTCTCTCATCATTTGACAAAAGTAAACAAATTTTGATTGTTGTATCATTGAAAGGGGCTGAAGGACTATCTGTTTCATGAATTTTTGACTACTATTTTTCAACGACTATTGAAAAAGTTGGCTGATTTTGAGTTGTGCCCTTACTGCGGAAAATTGGTGAAAATGCCCAAATCTCACGTTTCACAACGAATTTCGGAACGGGTCTTTGTGAGATGAAATTTTACATAGTTTTTCATCATTTGCCATCAAAATCTCAAAAATGACAAATTTTGAGTTGCGCCCCTATTGCAGGAAACCGACGATATGTGATTCATAGTTTCAAAGTGAATACGTGTATTGAAAGGCCTCATAATACTGTTTAGAATAACTTTATTTTCTAATTGTTTTTATAAGCCTAGCAGTACACTCCCGTTTTCTGAAATCCGTTGTCTCCGGCACGCATGAAAAATATTCGAAAAGTGTTTCATTCTACGGTAGCGAAATAGAGTCCATAAGGATAAATTTTAAGTTTGTATCTCAAGTTATGTACCAAATGGATATACTAAGGCTTAAACAATACAGTTTTAGTGATGATATGGTAAGAAATTTGTAAATTAGCTTAACTTGGGCTGATTTTCATGAAAATAGTCGTTATATCAATGATAAACATCATAAAACCTAAATTTTGGACAAAATTTACCACAATAGGAATACAAGTATGTTTTTAAAGTGCGAATGATGTGAATCAATCGGATAAGATGCACGCATGCTTCTTTAACACAACAAATCTCATTAAAACAGGTAAATGGACATTTTTGTTTAATTTACGTTTTATTTTGTACAAAATAAAACGGCTTCGTGCTTTACCGATACAGGATCTCATATTTTTTCTCTTCACAGCTGCTACTAGCAATGGGAAGGATAGAAACCTAATATATTCTAACTTTAAAACATTACTTGTTAAAATACGACGAAAAACCAAAGCAATGGAGTGCGTGCCAGCTAAAATGGACTTACGACACATAAGCGATCAGCACAGAAGGATAAAGGACAGTTAGTTCCAAAACATATGCTGTATTTGGTGTGTGTTAGTTGGCCTTCCAATAAATAAATTTACTTTGAAAATCCTAATTACATATGTAAAATGAATTCAATTTGATTTTGTATGAGAACTTAGGGGCTGTCCATAAACCACGTGGTCATTGGGGGGGGGGGGTGTCGGCCAATGATCATTTTGTATGGACAAATTAAAAATTTTGTATGGACATATGACCACGTGGGGGGGTTGAAAAGTCCCAAAAAAATGACCACGTGGTTTATGGACAGCCCCTTATTGGACACGGTGTAGAGTTCACTAGTTTTTCAACTGCTTGGTCATTTTCAAACATTTAAGCGTGATTTCACAGATATCTCTGTTGTCTGAAAATGTCGTTAACCCTTTAGGACGCGCGTTGTTATAAAAAGTACAACACTCCTAAAAAACTCGCTTGTCGTATACAGAGCGAGCTCGGTGCAGCTTGAGGCTCCAATAGGCGCGCGTTTTGAAAGGTTAACAAACTATTCTATTTCACCCAATTTCCGGACGGTTCAGGAGCTTCTCGTAAAGGATAGTTTCTTGACTGCATCATGCGTAGAGTAGCTTGCTGCCTATCTCAAGAGGTACGAAAGTAAAAAGGTTATTTGAAGAAGAAGAAGACGAAGAAGAAGAAGAAGAAGAAGAAGAAGAAGAAGAAGAAGAAGAAGAAGAAGAAGAAGAAGAAGAAGAAGAAGAAGAAGAAGAAGAAGCTTAATAACTGTGGATGTGCTCAAGAACACTTAGTTGAAAAACAAGCTCCTAGGTTGATGGCAAAAATTTCCCAAATGGAGAACGTGCCCATCTGGAGCCGACCTACTGAAGCTCCTAGTCCCAGTTCTATAGGGAGGGCAGAAGAAGAAAATGACTGCTAAGAAGTACTAAATAACAGGACAGTTTGTGAAACCTAGAGCATCCCAAGATGTGGAAAACTGTTACATTTCCATCAATAAATAAGACTATACAATTACGTTTGTGTGAACCATGTCCAGCAACGGCATTTAATCTACTGGTTTATCAATTGTTTTGTTTCTTAGAACTTCTTGGCCCTCATGACGTTTTAAGATGTCAAAAAGAGTCAAAACCAATTACTCATAATTTCCTTAATAAAGGAGTAGATTTTCAATATTTGTACCTGAGAAAGCACTTTTATCGAGTTAGTGATTTTACACAACTATTTTTTTCTTTTCAGTCATATCGTTCCTTTAATAATATGGATGCTTTACGGAACCTCAAGGGGTTCCAGAGGGTCCAGAGGGGATCTCAAGCGATACCTAGAGTACTCGAAGACGTTTCAGGATGTTTCAAGGGTTACCATGAGGTCCCAGGGGCGTTTTGAGGGATCTCAGAGACTTTTGAGAGAGTCCCAACGGTTTTTAGGGGCTCGTAGGGGTGTTTTCGTGACAGGAGATCTCAGTGGCGTTTCAAGGGAGTCCCGAACAAGCTCGTGCACAAGGGAGAGTTTTTGGGATTTAAACCCCCTTTCATTGACGATGTTCCACACACTAGGCGCCTTCCGCTTTTAACCAACATTTGAGAAAACCCTTCCCTTGACGCCTTTTCTGTGCCTGGTTCCAGGTGATGTCAGGGAAAACAAAAAAGTCTCAGGGATGTCAAGGACGTCTCAGCGGGTTCCAGGAGGTCTCAGGAGCACGTTAGCGGTATTTAGGGGCCTCAAGGGGCGCTTCAAGTGGTCTCACGGGCATTGCAGGAGTTTTCAGGAGGGCTCCAGGTATCAGAGATTCATTTTAAACGCACATGTTCAGTGAGCGTGCCACAAATGTTTCCTTATTGCTCTTACGTGTGTGTTCACATATTTGAACAAGATTTTGGTAACTAGGGTAATTCATGTATTTTGGACAGGCTGAAGACAACGTTGGAAAAATCATCCCCTAGCTTCCTTAGAAAGTAATTGATTATTTCGCAAAGTTACTAATACGCTTATTATATGACTGTACTTTGCGTTTCTGGTGACAAAAACCTTAACGAAAGCATTTTAAGCTGAGAAAATCACATTTTCCAATCGCCTGTTAGAATTGCTTTTTGGACACCGAATATATGTTTTGGACACCCTCAGGTATATATAATTTGGACAGGGCAAATATCTCAATGTTTAGCCATGAATACTGCTAAATCATGGAAGTAGCATTATTTAACAAATATTTTCTTACGAATAATCAAATTTCTCCGCTAAACAGGCATCTATTTTGATAACTATTACAGTTTTAGTTAACATAGGGGCTGTCCATAAACCACGTGGTCATTTTTTTGGGACTTTTCAACCTCCCCCCCCCCCCCGCGTGGTCATTAGTCCATACAAAAATTTTTAATTGTCCATACAAAATGGTCATTGGCCGAACTCTTCTAGTTTTTGATGCCGGGGACATGTGTGCCTGGTCCACATGGTTCCGGAGTTATTCTGGATTGTCTTGGGGTACCAAAAATGGCCACATACTTTGCGCAACGTATATCTCAAGATCCCGATGAGATAAAAGTATAGTGTCTTCGGCGAATTTGTTCAGCAGGTTAAAAACTAACTGGCAACGACAAATTTAGTTCGCGACTCGGCCGCTAGGCGGCGCCTGTGTCAAAAATGTTCATACCCTCATATCTCAGAAACTTGATAAAATAGAATAATGCAGTCTTCGGCAAAATTATTCGGCAAGCTCAGAACTATCTGATAGTAAAGTCCTTAGTTTGGGATTTATCCGCTAGGTGGCGCATTGTGTCTGGAAAATTCAAACAAGTTTTTCTCGATACCCTAATGAGGTACAAGCATGCCGTTTTCAGCAAAGTTGTTCAGCAGGCTAAGAACTATCTGGCATTGGCGTCTTTGGTTCGAAAATCGTCCGCTAGGTGGCACCAGGGTCAACAATTTTCAAACTTCTATATCTCAGAATCCTGATAAGATAGAATGATGCCATCTTCAACAAAGTTCTTCAGCAAGCTAAAAACTGTCTGATAGTTGAGTCTTTGATTCGGGATTTATTTGCTAGGTGGCGCCTTGTTTATAATATTTAAGCACGTGTATCTCATTACTGTAATAAGCTAAAAGCAAGGCGTTTTCAGTGAAATTGTTCGGCAGGTTTTCTCAAAAATCGGAAAACGTCCAGAAAATTGTTCCGAAAGTTAAGAGGAAGGTGTCCTTGGTTCTGATATTATTCGATAAGTTCCGTCTAGTATTAAGAAAATATTTGTATGAACACCCTAATGAGCAAGAATTATTCCATTTTCAGCATAGTTGTTCAGCAAGCTAAGAGCCATTTGGCAGGATAGTAGACGGTCGAGTACGGTGGTACAAGAAGCAATACTTTAACAACGTCTTTGAACCCCTGCAGACAAATTTTGTCAATCTACAATATTACTTCTTTTGCTCCGTTTTTTCTTCCCGGAATATCTCCGTGAATTCCTACAGGAACTCTTCCGGGAATTTTTCCAGGATTTTTTCCGGGAATTCTACCAGAAATTTATCAAAGAATTCCACTGGGAATTCCACAAGAACTTCCTCCAGGAATTTCTTCAGGAATATCTTTCGGGAATTCGACTACTAGGTCCTCCAGAAGTTCCTTCAGGAAATCCTCTGGGAAATCTTCCGGGGATTCCTCCGGAAATTTCCCTATGATATCATCTAGGACTCCCATCAGGAACTCCTTCAGGAATTCCTTCGGCAATTTCTGCAGGAATTTTTCTGGGAATTTTTCTAGGAATTCCTCCGGATTTTTTTTCCAAGATTTTCTCCGGAAATTTCACTAAGAATTTTCCCAGGAATTCGTCCATGAGTGCCTCCGAGAATTCCCCATGAATTCCTCCCCATGAACTTCTCTAGGAATATATCCGGGAATTTTTCCAGGAGTTTCTCCAGGAATATATCCGTGATTTTTCTAAGGAAAACCGTGGGTTTCCTCCGAAATCCTCTGGGATTTTCTCCAGGAATCTCTTCAGGAAGTCTTCCGTGATTTATTTTTCTTACAAAACCCTCGAGAATTTCTCCCAGAATTCCTCTAGGACTTCCTTAACGAATACCTAAGGGAATTTATCCTGCAATTCCTTCGGGAATATCTCCAGGAATTTCTCCGAGAATGTCTCCGGGAAATTCTCCAGGAATTGTTTTGGGAATTTCTTCTAGAAATCTTCCAGAAAATCCTCCAGGAATGCCTCCGGGAACTCTTCTGAAATTCCTCCGGGAATTTTTAAAGGAAATCTTCGGGATTTTCTCAGGAAATCCTCTGATAATTTCTTCAAGTATTCTTCTGAGAATCTTTCTAGGATTTCCTCCAAGAATCCCTCAGGAAATCTCTCCAGCAATTCCTCTAAACATTTTTTTTTTTCAGGGAATCCTCCTACCCCGAAAGGAAATTCCTGGAAGAAGCTCTGGTGGAATCCCCTGAGGGAATTCCTGGAGGAATCCCCGGGAGAATTCCTGGAGAAAAACTCGAAAGAATTCCTGGAAATAGCCCCGGAAAAAGTCCTGGAGAAATTACTGAAGAAATCACAGGAAGAATTGCTGATGGGAGTCTTTGAAGAATTTCCGGAGAAATTCCTGGAGGGAATCGTAAAGAAATTCCTAGTGGAATTCCAGGAAAAATTTTATGAGGATTTCCTGAAAAAAATCACGGAAGAATTCCTGGGGAAATAACCGATGCAATTCTTGAAGGAATCTCCACAGGAGTTCCTGATGTGGGTCCTAGAAGAAATCCTGGAAAAATTCCGGAAGCATTTCCGGAGACATTTCCAGAGGAGATAAATTCCCGTAGAAATTTGTAAGTGTTCGCAGTTCAGTGTGGAGTGTTTTTGAGATTTTGTGTAAATTGTATATCGTGTTTAATATAAAATAGTGCAGGTAGTGTTCGTATGTGTTGTGCAGTTTTCTCCGTCAATGAGTTGTCAGGCAAGAGTAGGATAGTCTACCGTACTACGCTATTTCCAAAACCCACCACCAGAGGGAAAACGAAATCCTTTTGGTAGCCTGAAAGGGGTTTCCGCTGCTGAACCAAGATGGAAGGACGACTGCACATGAACGGGTTAACGGACACGATAATAGCAGCGATGTCTCGGGTCACTGTCCGAACACCAAAAACCAGTGACCTAAATAGACTCGACTCTACGATGCGAGAAGACTAGAGAAAGAACCGCCAACCCAAATGGTTGAAGTAGTGTATTATGCGGCAAGTTACCCGCCAAACACTGAGCTTGTGAAAAGTGCAATTGAAAGATAGAGACGAGTTGAAGAGGATAGAGAGGAAACGGAGAAGGACACAGGTAATTGGGTTCTTCATCTAACGCAATGTGAATCCTAATACCATGTCTCGGATTCGCAGAACCCCGCTGTTTTTGGACAGAACTACGGTTCTGTAGGAGTTCAAGGCACCACCACCCCCCCTTACGTTGGGATGATCCGAAGAGTTTCGTCGTCCATCGAGTCCGTCAACACACTCGGTGGCAGCCCGAAGTCAAGAAGGGCCTACGAAACGCCGCCATCGCTACCCCGAAGTCTACTGGGGCACCGACTACGTAAGGCCGCCATCGTTTAGGATCTGGTGTGGTGTGGTGGTGGAAGGTAGAAGACGGGGCCCCGAAGAAGTGAAAGAACAGGTTAGATTAGACTATAAGAATGTGGGAAAGAGAAAAGTGGTAGAAGAAGAAGAGGCCGGAAAATTCCGGGAATAAATGTGTAAATGTAACGTGACGTGAGTTTTTATGTACGACAGTGCGAAGATTCCCTGCCCGCGAATAACTGGTCGAGAAGCATGCCGACCCTGAGGTGTTGTTTCAGGGAGTCTCAGGAAGGCTCCCCTCTTGAGCTAGACGGCAGTTACAAATTCCTGGAAAAAGTCCCGGAAGAGTTCCTGTAGAAATTTCCGGAAAAAAAAAACGGAGCAATATTGTGAGGTGACAAAATGTCTCTGCAGGGGGTCAAATACGGTCTAGCGAGTAAATCCCGAATCAAAGACTCGACTATCAGACAGTTTTTAGCTTGCTGAAGAATTTTGTTGAAGACGGCAACATTCTATCTATCAGGATTCTGAGATATAGAAGTTTGAAAATTGTTTACCCTGGCGCCACCAAGCGGACGATTCTCGAACCAAAGACGCCATTAGTTCGTAGCCTGCTGAACAACTTTGCTGAAAACGGCATGCTTGTACCTCATTAGGGTATCGAGATAAACGTTTTTGAATTTTCCAGACACAATGCGCCACCTAGCGGATAATTTCAAAACCATAGACTTTACTATCTGATAGTTCTGAGCTTACTGAATAATTTTGCCGAACACAGCATTATTCTATCTTATCAGGTTTCTGAGATATGAGAGTTTGAACATTTTTGACACAGGCGCCGCCTAGTGGCCGAATCACGAACCAAAGTCGTCGTTGCCAGTTAGTTCTTAGCCTGCTGAACAAATTCGCCGAAGACACTATATTTTTATCTCATTGGGATCTTGAGATATACGTTGCGCAAAGTATGTGGCCAATTTTGGTACCCCAAGACAATCCAGAATAACTCCGGAACCATGTGGACCGGGCACCCATATCCCCGGCATCATAAACTAGAAGAGTTTTTCGGGAAGTTGTGAAAATTTCATCAAAATCCACCGAAAAACAAAAAAAGTTATGAGTTAGCTTGATGAAGGTTAATATTTTAAAAGAATTCCTGAAGAAGAATTCTCTGGATTTCTGAAGAAATCTCTGGAATAATTTTTCAAATGATCACTTGGTAAATTTCCCAAGGAAACCTTATACAAATTCCCCAGAAAAACCTTTACGTAAGTCGAGATGGAATCCCTGCAGGAATTCTGTAAGAAGGAACTCCTGGAGACATAATTGAATTATTCATAATTTTTCTTTACCCAATTCCAGCGTAAACTATTGTATGAACATCTGTATGTCAAACAAGAAACATCCTTTCAAACCAAACTTAACAGCCATCTGATTGTGAATATTTGCGCAGCTTATTTGCACGACAAAGCTTTCAGAAGTATCGATATAATTTCTGCCATAAAGTTATATGCTTATCACCGCAGCTTTCAACGTTGAGATCTAGGAGATTGAACTTTTACAGCGCATGCGTTGAAAACTGCTGACATGTGTTGGGTAGGTTCATTATGAAAAAATCTGCAAACAGCCGGTGTAAACATTAGATTTTCCCGTGAAATAATAAGTTTCAGTCCTACTGCTAACATGTTTAAGAGTAAAATTGTGATAAGAGTAGTCTATCATCAGCTGTTTTTTTTTTAATTTAACGTTTACGGCGACCATTCAAAGTAACGCATGTACCTCATAACAAGAATGTCGATCCAGCGCATTAGGGAAAAGCAAGCTACTCTTTTCTCGCTTCAATTGTTCTATTGTAAAGAAAATGAAAAAAATACGAATTCGTTACAATACAATATTTTACAGATAAAGAGCGTTCATACTTTCTACCGTTAATGTGTTTTCATCCAAATAACGTAAACTAAAAAAAAATGTTATGCACCTTTAACCCTTATGTGGCCGACAGGGTACCCGGGTACCCAGCACCCATTTAAAATGCACGGTGTAGAAAAAAGCAAAAATTTTGTCGGACACATAACGGTTAAACAATCGAAATAGAGTGAGACGATATTATGTTTGACCTATTATATCCTCGTTTCAGTTTGGGGAGCTTCCATAAATGACGTAGCGTTTTAGGGGGAGGAGGGAGCATCTGATTAGGCTCCAATCCAAGTAGAATGGTACAGGAAAATAGGCTACGCGGGAGAGGGTGTCTACCTTATTGACATTTATCCACAGCCACATAAAAGCGAAGTATCAGTAGGTCGGCTCTAGAGGCACGTTCTCCTCCATTTGGGAAATTTGTGACAAAACTTTTTTTTTTCGAATAAGTGTAATCAGTTAATGTCAAAGGATAAGCAAACGAGGATAGAATTGAAAAGTACAATAACTGATTACACTTATTCGCAGAGGGTATTCTGCTTAGAGGGTTCGAAAGTCGGTACAAGTGGCTTCCTCATGTATTTTAATCTTAAATTTTCTTTTGTCAGCTAATGTCAAACATTTTCATTAAAGTGGTTCCCGATACGATTGGAAACACTTGCGCCACCGTCTACACTTTTGCGAGCTTTGTGATTTTTATTATAGCTTGCTCATACACTGCCTCCTCGCCAGTAGCATTTGCGATTCCCACAATCTCAGCACGTGAAAGCAACGGGTAAGATTGCACTGTTTGCTGATAGATATGCCTCTACCTATGTATCTAATGACAAGCAGCGGCGCAGCGCTGATGGTTATCGTGAAGTTTCCTGTCAGTCACAGTTTCGCGTTTGCATTAAGGTGAAACGGGACGCCGTGTTATTTTTCCTATCTTGCCTCTCTTTCTAACAATTTGCCTCGCGATTTTAAAGATGGTAATCTCGAGTTCTATCGCACTGAAGATGCTGAAAAACAATCAGCATATGCACTGCAAGTGAGCATACACAGTGATAGGTTTTTGTTGCAAAATATGAAGTAGAATCTAAGATTACCATCTTAGTAGCAACAGAGCAATGGCGGATATTTCCCCGACCGTCCCGTCCGCCCTTAAGCATTGCAGCAGAGGCGCTCATTACGACTGACCTTAGATATCATGGAGGAACAACAAAAGCTGGATTTTATCCGCAATGAATTAACCGGAAATATCCTGAAAGCGTTAGGACTTGATGATTCTGAATTGGTGAAAGTAAATCTATCTACACCGAATCATCTGGATGGTTTCATGTCCGTGATACATAATCTAGTTCTTGTGACCAAAGATAAGAAAACAAGGTAAGACTTAGCAAATGTTTTCTAACGTAATCTGACCAAACATATAATTGTTTTTCTTTGTAGCAAGGAGAGAACTTTCAATTTGATGGTCAAAGTAATGAAAGGCGATGAAAAATTTCGCGAGGTATCTCTGACTAAAACTCAGTTCACCAATGAAATCTACATCTACAGTAAAGTAATTCCAACTTTTACGGAACTTTTGTCCACAAGAAGATGCTCAGTAAAGGGAAATAGTTGGTGCCCGAGAATATTTTATTGCACAGCAGGACTGATTCCAGCGTTCAGCAAGATTTACGAAACGATTCTAGTCATGGAGAACATGGCATTGGACGGGTACAAAGCTGGTCCGAGAAATGACTTGGACGAGACTCACTTGACCTTGATGGCCAGGAGGATTGCTCAGTTCCATGCTTGTACGTATGCAATGAAAATCATAGATAAGGAATGTCTTGAAAATCTAGTCGATGGAATTATTCCACTGAATTTTATCAAAGATGATGAAATATTCGAGAGCTACGCTATTATGTTCCGAAACGGATTAGATAGAATTTTCGGATATCTTTCCAAGCATCCGGAAGAATTGGACAATGAGCAATTTAAGGCCGACATGGCAAAACTCCGCAGCAAATATGGAGAGGAGCCGATACACCTGATGCAAAAGTTTTTACAAAGAAACGAATTTTCAGTTATTCTACATGGCGATTACAACAGGAATAACGTGCTTTTCAAATATGAGAACGGCAAGCCAGTGGATCTTCGTATGTTCGACTTTCAGGAGAATCGCTACGCCACACCATCCATCGATTTGTCGTTTTTCATGTGCATGAGCATGCCAACCGGTCTTCGGGAACAGTTTTGGAACCCACTACTGAAATGCTATCACGACAGCCTGATGGATACGCTGATTGACATTTTGAAGTGTGATAGAAGTGACCCTCGTTTGGAAATCTACAGCTACAGCAATTTCATGGTTCACATGAAACAGTTGGGAATGTACGGAGCTATGGTTGCGTCGCACTTTTTGCCGTGGATGCTGGGCTCCGAAGAAGAATGTGCTCTGCTGGCAGAATGCTCCGTCAAGGATATAGGCTCTGACGAGATGAAACGCCTGACCATAATGAGCGGAGGAGAAAAAGTAGACAAGCGTTTGATAGAAATTTTCAGACTTATGAGTCAGCTAGGATATTTTTCCATTGTCCATGATGATTAGACGATGACGATTTTGTTACCAAAACATATGTTTCGAGGTTTAATATATGGGTACATAAGGGGAAAAATATCAAAAATAAAAGATATATCGTTATTTAAATCTACATAAGAGTAAACACAAAAGTTTTTTTTGTCTCATTCCAATGTTACCACTAAACCTTTATTAAAGATGATCCAGCCTAGGGCAGAAATTCTCAATAAATAATAAATATTTAATGAAAAGAATGCCTACGCTTTTTGTTCGACAACAAAAGCCAGGGCAGGATTTCTAAAGAAGGCAAGTGTTTGGACGTTGGGCAATGATTCCGGGCCCCACAAAATATCACTTCATGAATAAAAATACGAAAAAAGGAAGGAGAGAAATGCCAGAAAAATCTGGTGTTTTATCAAAGGAACTTGTGGCTTCGTGGTCGTGCGGCTAGTGTCACCAAGCATTTAGTCGCATCGTGCTAAGAGCGCGGGTTCGATTCCCGCCGCAGCTGTCAGGAAAAGTTTTAGGCTGTGCCACTCGTTGCATGCTAGTCCGTTGTCTAGTGTCGTCGTGCTTCCTTCAAAGAGCGAATAGCTCACTGAAATTACTTAACGTGTCCGTGCCTTTGTCACATTTACTGTGTTCCTCAACATTTTAAGCAGTTACACTCGTTTAAAATGCATGAAAAACGCAATTTAAAAAAACAACGATATGTATAGATACTGCTGCCACATACAAACGGACGTAACAACTTGAACGAAATTATAAAAAAAACACCCACATACATACTAGCGGCGACATCTGTAGATAATATTGCACGAAATGATTTTCTGGCAACATTGGTGAAAATCTTAAGTTGAACGATATACTGGCAACACTATCCATCCAATCTGTCAAATGGGCTTTGTTATTGTTTGTTTGGAGTTTTGTGGTTGAGATCCTCTTTTTTTATTCTTCTTCTTGACGTAACGTCCTCACTGGGGCAAAACATGCTTCTCAGCTTAGTATTCTATGAGCAGTTTCACAGCTATTAACTGAAAGCTTCCTCTGCTAATAAACTTTCCCATGCATATATCCTGTGGCATGCACGACGATAATCTATGCCAAAAAAAGGCAAGAAAATTTCCTTTTCAAACAGTTCTTCTCTTGTTCCCCAAGCAGCGCAAACTGATTACAACAGCACCTGTGATTTTGATTTTCAGGTCGCCCGTTTGCTTTGCTTTCCGTAGGAAGTAGTTTGTGAGGGTATTGAAGAGTTTGTCAACCATCCGAGTTAAACAGTATTTGCAGCAGTCATCCAACGGAACGTTCTGCTTCAATACTTACCGACCTGTCAGTTCTCGTAGAGGAAGTGTTCAAAGAAATACCAATGGCATGAGTTCTCAGTAATAGCAGCACGATAAGGCTAGAAGTAATTGTGATGTTCTATTTAATACTGGATTCCAAATTGGGTCTGGATGGTTGGTCCTGTTTCTCTTATCATTTTAACATTTGTTGTACCTTGATCTCAAACAACCAACACTGGATATGAAACCCACTTCTTCAACACTTTCCTCGACTAAGATTTGATGAACAGAACTCCCAACTTAGGTAAGGGGTCCATGAAGTAATATGGCATATTTCAACTTTCACAGTTTTCCACGAAGGTTCGGCTGAGGTATCTGTGATGAAACTGTCGCTCTCGTCAACTGAAATACTTCTATCTAGGTTCAACTATGTACTCGATAAGCTGATGTCAAGAGTTGCTTCTTGAAGGAACCTAAAACATATTGAATGATTCATTTATTTAGTTAACATCAAATTCATGATAATACTGAATCAACAATTTGCCGCCATAATACTCGATTTGCAGCTGCAGCTCTCCAACGTCGGTCACGCCTAACACTCGCCAGATCACGCTCCACCTGGTCCGCCCATCGTGCTCTCTGCGCTCCACGCCTTCTTGTACCAACCGGATGGTTAGCAAACACCAACTTTGCAGGGTTGTTGTCCGGCATTCTTGCAACATGCCCTGCCCATCGTATCCTTCCGGCTTTGGCCACCTTCTGGATGCTGGGTTCGCCGTAAAATGCAGCGAGCTCGTGGTTCATCCTTCTCCATCACACACCGTTCTCCTGCACGCCGCCGAAGATCGTCCTTAGCACCCGTCGCTCGAAAACTCCGAGTGCTTGCAGGTCCTCCTCGAGCATCGTCCATGTCTCGTGTCCGTAGAGAACCACCGGTCTTATTAACGTCTTGTACATGGTACATTTGGTGCGGGGGTGAATCTTTTTTGACCGCAGTTTCTTCTGGAGCCCATAGTAGGCACGACTTCCACTGATGATGCGCCTTCGTATTTCACGGCTCACGTTATTGTCAGCCGTTAGCAAGGAACCGAGGTAGACGAATTCTTCTACCACCTCGAAAGTATCCCCGTCTATCGTAACATTGCTGCCAAGGCTTGTCCTGTCTCGCTCAGTCCCACCTACCAGCATGTACTTTGTCTTAGCCGCATTCACCACCAGTCCGACCTTTGCTGCTTCACGTTTCAGGCGGGTGTACTGTTCTGCCACCGTTCCAAATGTTCTAGCAATAATATCCATGTCATCCGCAAAACAGACAAATTGGCTGGATTTCGTGAAGATCGTACCCCGGCTGTTGAGCCCGGCTCGTCGCATAACACCTTCCAGGGCGATGTTGAATAGTAGGCAAGAAAGTCCATCACCTTGTCGTAGTCCCCGTCGAGATTCAAATGAACTGGATAGTTCACACGAAATCCTTACGCTGTTCTGCACACCGTCCATCGTTGCTCTTATCAGTCTAGTCAGCTTCCCGGGAAAGCTGTTCTCGTCCATAATTTTCCATAGCTCTGTGCGGTCGATACTGTCGTATGCCGCTTTGAAGTCGATGAACAGGTGATGCGTTGGGACCTGGTATTCACGGCATTTCTGGAGGATTTGCCGTACGGTGAAGATCTGGTTCGTTGTCGACCGGCCGTCAATGAAACCGGCTTGGTTCACGAACTCATTTACTTTAGGGGAAAGACGACGGAAGATGATCTGGGATAGCACTTTGTAGGCGGCATTCAAAATAGTGATCGCTCGAAAGTTCTCACACATTAACTTGTCGCCTTTCTTGTGGATGGGACAGATTATCCCTTCCTTCCACTCCTCCGGTAGCTGTTCGGTTTCCCAGATCTTGACTA
Source organism: Aedes albopictus (assembly GCF_035046485.1). Lineage (NCBI taxonomy): Eukaryota > Metazoa > Arthropoda > Insecta > Diptera > Culicidae > Aedes > Aedes albopictus. Next base: position 174,125,245 of record NC_085138.1, read on the forward strand.
CTAACTGGTGCAGACAGGTGGCCAACTTTTCCGGGCCCATCTTGATGAGTTCTGCTGCGATACCGTCCTTACCAGCCGCTTTGTTTTTTTTTTGAGCTGGTGGATGGCATCCTTAACTTCCCTCAGCGTGGGAGTTGGTTCGTTCCCGTCCTCTGCTGCACCAATATAGTCATTTCCTCCGCTGCCTTGGTCCTCCGTGCCTACATTCTCTTCACCATTCAGGTGCTCATCGAAGTGCTGCTTCCACCTTTCGATCACCTTACGTTTGTCCGTCAGAAGGCTCCCGTCCTTATCCCTGCAGATTTCGGCTTGCGGCACGTAGCCTTTGCGGGATGCGTTGAGCTTCTGGTAGAACTTGCGTGTTTCCTGTGAACGGCACAGCAGTTCCATTTCCTCGCACTCCGCTTTTTCCAGGCGGCGCTTTTTCTCCCGGAAGAGACGGGTCTGCTGCTTCCGCTTCTGTCTGTATCGCTCCACATTCTGTCGGGTTCCATGCTGCAGCATTACCGCCCGCGCTGCATCCTTCTCCTCCAGAACCGCTCTGCACTCCTCGTCGAACCAATCGTTTCGTCGACTCCGTTCTACGTATCCGATAGTGCTCTCGGTTGCGTTGTTGATGGCTGCTTTGACTGTACTCCAGCAGTCCTCTAGAGGGGCCACATCGAGCACACCCTCGTCCGGCAACGCTGCCTCGAGATTCTGCGCGTATGCAGTGGCGACATCCGGTTGCTTCAGTCGCTCTAGATCGTACCGGGGCGGCCGCCGGTACTGTACATTGTTAACAACGGAGAGTTTTGGGCGCAGTTTAACCATTACCAGGTAGTGATCAGAGTCGATATTAGCGCCACGATAGGTCCTGACGTCAATAATGTCGGAGAAGTGCCGTCCATCAATCAGAACGTGGTCGATTTGCGATTCCGTTTGTTGTGGTGATCTCCAGGTGTAACGATACGGGAGGCTGTGCTGGAAGAAGGTGCTACGAATGGCCATGTTCTTGGAGGCGGCGAAATCGATGAGGCGTAGGCCATTTTCGTTCGTCAGCTGGTGGGCGCTGAACTTTCCAATCATCGGTCTGAATTCCTCCTCCTGGCCTACCTGAGCGTTTAGATCCCCTATGATGATCTTGACGTCGTGGTTTGGGCAGCGGTCGTACTCGCGTTCGAGCTGCGTGTAAAATGCGTCTTTGTCATCATCAGTGCTTCCGGAGTGAGGGCTGTGCACGTTTATTATGCTAATGTTGAAGAATCGACCCTTGATCCTCAACCTGCACATTCTTTCGTCGATCGGCCACCAACCGATCACGCGCCTCTACATGTCGCCCATCACTATAAAAGCTGTTCCCAGCTCACGTGTGTTGCCGCAACTCTGGTAGATGGTATGATTACCTCTAAACGTTCGCACCATAGATCCTGTCCAACACACCTCCGGCAGCGCTACGATTCCGAACCCGCGGTCCTTCAGTATATCGGCGAGTATGCGGGTGCTCCCGATGAAGTTGAGAGATCTGCAGTTCCACGTACCGAGCTTCCAATCGCAAGTCCTTTTTCGTCGCTGTGGTCGTCGCCATTGGTATCGGTTCGCATTCTTCTCTTGTTGATTTTCCGGTGCTAGTCTTTTTTTACGGCTGGCTCGCAGGGCCTGACACCAACCCACTAACCCAGGGTGCTGGGCTTACCTTCCCGGAAGCTACGGGTTCTGCATTGGCATTTCCTCCAACTACAGCGCTAAATATTGAATGATTATTAGTCGCGACGATAACCATTATTCAATACTTGTTACAAATAAAGTTATACTGAATACTACTGTCGTATCGTACCCCACGTTGGGCGACTCAATACAGAAAACTGTTAGCAGAACCCTACAAATGCGCATTTTATTTTCCTCATCGACCCCCATATTTGAGATCTAATGGAATACGAAAAGTAAAATGAAACATTACAAATGCACAAAACACAAACATGCAACACATAACATAAATTGTGCCCCGTTACCTAAATGGATAACAATTTCCAATTCCAGGATGACGAGGTTTCATTATTGGTCTTGGTCCATTATTCAATCCTGTAATCACATTTTTTCTAGCAGATTACCTTTCCGTTCACAACGTTGTTTGTTTACATATGATCTGGGACCATTTGGGCAGGTGAACCTATTATGGGTTCAATTTTGAATGTACTGACTTGATTTTTGTGTCACGATCCGATACGCATAGTATCTAGTCATGTTCAAAAATTCAGTCCAATCGGCTTGAAATTGACAGTGTTACAGCAGCAAGTGTCCAAAATAGGCCCCCTGCCATAATGGTCCTAGACTCTAGCTTGATTTTGGTCTAGGAACGTCGAATCCTAAGGAGACATCTCGATTCGGGCAACAACACAAGACCGACTGCGATTTGATGTCTGTGTTAGATAACGGCTTACGTGTTTTGTATTGGATCATTTCCCGGAATTATTGGAAAACTATAAATGCACAGTAAAGTTCAAAGACAGATGACAAACCAAAGGATAACATATCAAATATACTGACGAAATGCTCATAACAATTTACAAACGTACAGTATGCGGCAGGAAAAAATGCGAAAGGGTTTTTTTTTTCAACTTCAAACCTCATGTTCGACCATTTGAAATTCATCAATCTATGTTTCAACATTCCATGATTTCTTACAGGCTAATTTTATAAAAAAAAATAATTTAAAATGTCTTCAAGACTGCGCCTGAAGCTGAGGACAATCAAAATTTTCAAACCACGGAAAAGTACACAGATCTCTAAATTTCACATCTGATAAAAAATAGTTTCAAATTTTCTCTGCAATATTATCATATATATGTGTTTATTTCATCTGGTATGGGCTCTGGATTAGTATAGCCTATTTTTTTAATCGAAATGAAGCTCATTTCTTTTACGATTTTAGCCATTTTGCCTTATGACCATTGGGCGCGCAGTTTATTGATACCAATTTTTTAGGCTTACATTATCACATGTTAAAAAATCAAATATGCTCATTTTTATTATGTAGTGGTAGAATATAGACGTTGACTGATATACTGTCATGAAAAAATAGTCATATATATCCCATATTCAACATGTGACAGCACTTTGAAATTTTCGCATTTTTTCCTGCCACACCCTGTAACATACTGTTTAGACGAAGCTTTAAACATATTTGATAGAAAGTGATCAGAACATAATATTATCGTCGCTTTCCTTCAATAGGGGCACAACTGAAAAATGTGAATTTTCAGAATAAGCGTTTGAAAGTTTGGAATCTTGAAGCACCTCCTACCATCATGATGAAAGCAATAGAATTTTGATTGTTGTATTATAGAAGAAGGACTGAAGTTTACATAGTTTTTCATCATTTGCTACCAAAATCTCAAAAAATGACAAATTTTGAGTTGTGCCCACATTGCAGGAATTCGACAATATCACGAATTTCCACAGCGCTTGCACTCCACCCATGTTGAAACTTTCTATAAGCTCTGGCGAACGACATGCTGGGGTCCTTCCCAACAGGGTTCCTGATTTCCACTTTTCATCTTCTTCCACATTCGAAGACAGTCAGTAGCGAACGATTGTCGCTTTAGCTCGTGTGTATGCTTGTCAGCGACGACAGCAAATTCCGGCGAACGGTGAGAAGCCACACTTGAAAATTACTCATTCGTCCACATTCGCATCGCAAGCGAATGCGATTCGTGAGTGATGCGATTGATATTGTGCATACGAATTTTTGATGTTTTCGAATTATTTTCTTTGCTTATCTAGCATTTCAGCAACAATACAGTAAAAATGAATGCATTACATGCAGAAATTCTCTTCTACTTATGATAATAGCCGCTTCGATCGCTCATCGCATTGCGATCCAAACTGCGACGAATGCCAACGAATATTCTTGTTAAGCAGCTGGCTCATCGCTTCCCACTGGTGATGGGGTTGCGTGTTTGATCACGACGATCCGTTTGCTGCATTTTTCTCGATTCGCTTCAGCAGAGAGGAGTGAATATGAATGGAGTGAGGCGAATATACCGATCCTTGTTTTGCATGCATCTATACAAATTTTTGATGGCGAATGTTTATTTAGGGCCGTACACAAATTACGCCACGCTTTTAGGGGGGAGGGGATTTTGCAAAACGTGACGACCCCATACAAAACGCGTGACGTAGGGGCCAGGGGGGGGGGGTTGAAATAGGTCGATTTTTGCGTGACATAATTTGTGTATCACCCCTTATACTTACCGGTCAACATTTTGCGGGAACCTGTGAAAGGATTTTGCACAATTTCATCCATGAGTACTTCCACAGAAATGCATTTCACACTTTCGACCCATTTTGTTTGTTATTCTTTAGTCCAGTCCAGATACAGAAAGGCTAAAAATCAATGAGCATATGTAGTGCACGTGAGCAGAGCATTCACAGTGATAAGTTTTTGTTCCACAATATGAAGTAGAATCTGAGATTGCCACTGTTGACTGCGCCCAGACGAACCCATCTATTTCTACGCCACTGCGTGACACACACGGTAATGATCCTGCAATCACAGACAAACAGACGTCTCACATTGTTCACTTCCCATCGTTTCACTTTTTAACAGTTGATTCAAATATTCTGTAGTTCGCAAATCATCCGTTTACGTTATTGTTTCTGGGTAATCCTAAAGAGTATCTTTGTTGGTACGGCTCAAAAGGTAATTTACACTATTAGCAACACTCCATAAACACTAGAGAAGTCATGAAGTTTCTCCTAATAAATACAGAGGTTCAGCAATCGCAAGGGACACCGTTGCAGGAAGGAAGATCTGAGCCTGAATCACTAAGAGTAAGCCTGTTATAATTAATAAGTAAGAAAAATGCTCATGAATTTGTACTTTTAGGGATTTTATAGTTTACCTCATCTTGCGAATGAATTCATTAAATTTAGATCCTGTTCCTCATTGCCTTCGCAACAACCACCTTAGTAATAAAAGAGAAATGGCAAATATTTCCTCGACCGTCCTTAAGTTTTACGTTTGTCGACTACGGCATTACGAGGGCGATTGCAAATCACAGTTGCACTTACACTTTGAGCAGAGCCGAGATGTTCAAGAGTACGTACGAGCCGTATGTAGTACAGTCAGGTCTTTTTTACGCGGTTTTGATTTACGCGGCCGTGTAAAAAAAACTCCATACAAAAAAAAAATCATCGTCTTATTTTTGCATGATTCGTCGAGAAATGGTGAGACTTTTTTTACGCGGTTTTTTTAAATTTGAACTGAGTTTTTTTTTTATGCGGTACGTATCCCCCGCGTTAAAAAAAACCTGACTGTAATCTCATTAAACATGATTTAGACTCTTCTCAGAAATACTTTATAGATAGTTTGTAGGTATAAGGCTCTGCACGAAATTCTTTCCCACTTCACTTTTATTAAGGATTTGCAAACAACAAGGCCAATAAATGTTAAATCCCATACAAAATCAAAACTGATTGCATTGTCATATGCTTAAAACGATCCACGTTTTAATGGCACACGATTTCAACTGGAAAAAAAAAATGCAAATTTTTAGAATAAGCGTTTAAAAAATGATAGCCTCGGAGCACATCCTGCAAGTTTACGTATGAATATATAATTCGTGAAACATTGATTGAATATTGATTGATATTTCATGGAAAGAGCCTGAAGGACTTTTTGATTAATAAATTGTAGAATATTATTTTTCAACAACTATGGAAAAAGTTGACTGATTCTGAGTTGTGCCTTTATTTCACAAAATTAATAAACATGCACATATCTAGCGTTTTTGGGTAATTTTCCAAACGGGTCTTTGTGAGATGAAACTTTACATAGGTTCTCATCATTTGCTATTAAAATCACAAAAATGACAAACTACTCAATTAAAATCAGAAAATGACACTTATCAAGAAAATCAAACAACGCACTATCTGACAAATCTGGCGTTCGATTTGAATAGGTCGAATCTACATAGGGATCACAGCAAACTTAGGACCTATTCAAATCAAACGCCTGAAATACTCGGATCGCACTGATCCGAGTTTCGTCCGTACACTCAATAAGATGCTGAAGCAATTGATGATGAGGTACTCGAAATAAGATGTTTACCTCCTGTTCAATCCATCATCTGAAATAATTCGGTTTTTATTGCCAAAATTGGCGATTTCCACAATAAAATATACCAGGAAAAAATCACCATTCACTACGTAACTCTATTATCATGCATACACAAACGAACTGGCAGCACTTAAGGCACCCATTAGCACCGACCACCGTATACCGTGTGCACCAGCTACATTTTACCTGTCACCTATCAACATCGCAATTTTTGTTGTCGTGTCAAAGCTGATGCTCAACTTTGTGTTGATTGTTTACACCGTCCTCGCTTCAAGCGGGGTGTATTTCTAATCAGGAACCGGCAAATCAAGTACATTCAGTGATGTTTGTTCGTTGATAAATTGCTTGCCAGGCGATGCGAGTGATCAGAACTCGGTGAACCTTCCAGCGTGTAGCATTACGCGATTGCATTGAGTGGAAGTGTTTCGCACACAGTTTGCTGCAGAATGGAGGAACAACGAAAAATGGATTTCATCCGCGGAGAACTGGCCGAAACCATCGTGGGAGTGCTGAATGCGAATGCCGATTTGGTTGAGGTCAAACTTTCGACCCCGGAACATCTGGATGGATTCATGTCCGTCATACACAATCTGGTGCTGGTGACAAAGGATAAGAAAACAAGGTAAAGGAATTCAGTATTTGTATATCAAGCATGCATAGTAATGTGTATATTTATTTTAGCGAGCAGAAAACAATCAACTTGATGGTGAAGATAATGAAAGGCGACGAAGCATTTCGGGAGACTTCATTTGCCAAAACTCAATTTAGCAACGAAATCTACATCTACACCAAAGTGATACCGGTGTTTACTGAGCTCTTAACGTCGAGAAATTGCACTGTTCGAGGAAGTGATTGGTGTCCGCACATATTGTACGGCAAGGCGGGTAAAATTCCTAACTTTAGTAACATTTACGAAACAATCCTGGTAATGGAAAACATGACGCTGGATGGATTCAAAGCGGGACCGAGAAATGATTTGGATGAGGCTCATTTGAAGCTTATGGCTAAGAACATTGCACAATTTCATGCGTGTACATATGCCATGAAAATCGAGAATAAAGCGGAGTTAGACAAAGTTGTGGATGGGATTATTCCGATGAACTTCAGCAAAGATGGCAAACTATTGGATAGCTATGCCACGCTAATCAAACTTGGTATGGATAGAATCTACGAATACATCGATAAGCATCCTAATGTACTTGATTCTGACCAATTCAAAACCAATATGACTAAACTTCGCAGCAAATATGGAGAACAGCCCATACAACTAATGCAGAAATTTTTGGAACGAAACGAGTTTTCCGTAATTCTGCACGGTGACTATAACAGAAACAATGTGATGTTTAAATACGAAAATGGCAAACCGGTGGATCTTCGAATGTTTGATTTCCAGGAAAATCGTTACGCCACACCATCTATAGATTTGTCATTCTTCATGTGCATGAGCATGCCGACAGGATTTCGTGAGCAGTTTTGGACTCCACTATTGAAATATTACTACGATAGCCTCATGGACACGTTAGTCGACATACTGAAATGCGCAAGAACTGATCCACGTTTGGAAACCTACAGTTACGACAACTTCATGAAGCATATGGGTAAATTTGGTTTATATGGAGGATTTATAGCAGCTCACTTTTTACCGTGGATGCTGTGTTCGGAGGAAGAATGTGCCCAACTGGCGCACCATTTTGTCAAGGACTTAAATTCTGCTGATATGAAGCACTGGACCAGAGTCAGCGGTGGAGAAGCAGTAGATAAACGACTTATTGAAATCTTTAGACACCTTAGTCAACTGGGATACTTTTCGATTGTCGATGATGACTAAATATTTTTTATCATAATTTGTGCGAAGGACAAACGATCAAATCGTTAAAATACATTTCAATTGTATTATGTGTTGAATCATAGTCCATAAATAAATAACAAACGAATTTACTTATATGTTATAAACACCTGAAAAAAAACGTGAACATCTACCTAAATAAACTTTTGACATTTATCAACAGAAGATTTTTTTTGGAGTGGTTAATTTCTAGCATATTATGACTTCAAACCAAACGGTTCATTGATCTCTTAATAAAATCAAATATTAAGATCTCAAAGAGAACTACATCTTTGTTCCACTAGTTCTATACGTCCTTTCATTATTTATAGGTACCGTCAACTGGGTTCAAATCGGGGTAAAAAAAGTGCAGAAAATTTCCTTTTGGCATATCTAGATTCAATCACCAACAGCACTGAGCAGAAGCTGAACCTATTTCCAGGTTGAATATGAAAAACTTGTGTGGCTAGACCAGTTCTACAAGAAGGTCACGGGAAAATGCTTGTTCTCCAATATTTAAAGAAAATTACATCGACTGCTTTCGAAAAATACCAATTGACATTCACTTTGAATAATAATTGGCATTTTACGAAGACAGTCGATGACATTGACCTTGCATATCAAAGTGAGAGCAATTTTTTCATGACTTTCTTGTAAAACAGGTCTGGTCACACAAGTTTTCAAATACCTACCATATTCTCAGGTTCAGCACTGAAAAACTTTGATGCCTTCTCACAATTAGCAACCAAACAGATATTTTCTGGTTCTAACAACTTGAATTCCATCATAATATCCTTTACTACAGCTAAGATATCAATCAAAACTGTTTTATACACCCCAGCAATTCCAGAAAAAAAATCTTTGTAGAAATCACCTAAATTTCACTGAGATAAGAGTCAAAGGCAGCAGCTGTCTGAATCACGCCGTTCTTGAAAGTTCGTGTGCAGGGGAAAGCGATTCTTTCGGGAAGTTAGTCAGTGGACACTTAAATAGACATTTATCACCAAGTTCGTTCCATATTATTAAAATAATTGACAGTATAAGACACATGGAATTGTATTATACATAATAGTATACAAGTAAACACAATATTTTTCGTTTACTTCCCCAAATAACATTGAAAGGTTCGTCATTTCAAGTTGCGGCCCAAGCTCTCGAATCACTTTGGAAAAGTGAAAAGGCTTATAATAGTTATTTTTTTCCTTAATTATGGCATTTCCGAAATAATTGGAATAGTTTGATCTCCAGTGTCGACATTTGCTACATTTTTGCTAGAACATTTGGACAGAGCTTTATACCCGCCTGAAACGTGAAGCAACAAATATCTGACTGATGGTGAACTCGTCAAATACTTTCTGGCTGGTGGAACCGTGAACTACAGGGCAAGCCTTAGCAGCAGTGTTACGATAGACGGGGACACTTTCGAGGTGGTGAACGGTTTCGTCTATTTTACATCCTTATTAACTGCAGACAACAACGTTAGCCGTGAAACACGAAGGCACATTATCGGAGGAAGTAGGAATGATTTACTTGGTAATCTGATGAACGACTAGCAAGAAAGTAGTCTCAGACCATATTCGGGACAACAGATCGTGTCCAAGAACCGATATTGAATGTTCCGTCGTAAGTGGTCAAATATAAAAATAAACCGAACCTAATCATGCGACACATCAAATTGCGGCTTTTTCAATAACCTTATAAACAGTTAGCCAGCAAAAAGTCTCAGACCATGTTTGCGAGAACCGGTAGTATACCAGAACTGGTAACGAGTTAAATATAGGAGTGAACCAAAATCATGCATACGACACATAAAATCGCAGCTTTTTCTATAACTTTCCGAATGATTAGCAAGAAAATAGCCTCAGATCACATCTGAAGCTACCGGTAGTGATTCGAAACTGGTTCCGTGTGTCTCACTGGAATCGGTCAAATATCAACCCATTCATACAACAGATCGATTCGATTTTTCAGGTATCCTGATGAACAGTTGACAAGAAAATAATCTCAGACCATATTTGAACAATCGGTTGTGTCATGGAATCGGTTCCAGGTATCCCGCCGGAAGTAGTTAAACGTAAAATTGAACCAAGTCATAAATGCTCGAAAATTTATTGTATTCGGTTCACGGAATCCGGAGATATAACAGGTCGAAGTTGGCTATCGGATAATTATACCATCTTCTAGAATCTTTATAACTAAAATTTTTACTTTTCAATAAATTGTTAACTACATATCTGTAACTTTTCGAAAAGTGCTTCAAAATTCCCAGATTTTTACTGTAAGTTGGTCAAATAGTTGTCTTTCAGTGGTTCAAATTTGGGAAAGATTGGGCTATTCCACATGAAGGTCGATTATAACAATATATGTAACAAAAAGATTTGGTTACGAAACGGAAAAGGGGCGTGTCCACTTTAAAAGGGAAGAAGATAGTAGGAGAGTTAAGGTGGGGGATGTGGAAAGGATAGGCCCGGATTAAGGATTGTGGGGGCCCGGGGCCCGAGCGGATGTGGAGGCCCCTCGGAGAGATGACCAAAAATGTTTTTCCTTATTTTCGAACAGTACTTGAGCAATATGAAAAATAAAGTTAATGTTAGCAACCAAAAAATGTTTTTGTGGGGGCCCCTAAAATGTGGAGGCCCGGGGCCCGGCCCCCCTTAGATCCGGCCCTGGGAAAGGATAAAGGTAATTGTGTACACCGTAGTTTAAATAGGGTTGCACAACGATGGGCGGTGTGCAAAACTGCGTGAAGATTTCATTCAGAGCTCAACAGGAAACGCGATAGGGTGATGAACTTTTCTGTGCATGCCGTTAAGTTAAAGAAAATCTCATTATAATCCCAAGATAACCGCAGCAACGGCTGACTTTTGCACTTGCTCACGATTTTAGGCGCACAAATCTCAAAAAAACTCAGAACAAGCTCAGTTGATCTTCTAATTTTAAGCTTATTAAAAGTGAGCACACAATCCATTGGAAATCCCTCAAAACCATCTGAGATTCACCTGCTCAAACTCCTGCACCTTAACCCTCTGAAACCTCCTGGAATCTTCTGAAACGTTCTCTACGTTTCGCTACGTTTCTCTACGAGCACCCCTTTAATTAAACTATATAGGTTGGCTCCAGAGGCACGTCCTCCTCAATGCTACCATGTCCTGCCATAGAAGTGTAGTAACTTAAAAGTCATGAATTTTCACTAGTATTCAAATCAAACAAACGTCATGCTAAGAAAAAAAAAACTGGAATATCTTTAAGAATTCCTCTAGTGACATCTTCTGAAATTCCTTCAGGAATTTATTCCTGCAGGAATTTCTCCACGAATTCCTTCACGATTCGCTCAAGGGCCTTTTTTTCGTGAATTCCTCCATACGGGGTTCCGATAGCAATTGTTTCATGGCATGTTCCAGAAAAATGCTTCAGGAATTCCTCCCAGGATTTTTTTTTCAATAATTGTTTACAGATATTTCTGCAAGAATGCATCAAAGAATTCATCCAGGAATTTTCCCATAGTTTTCTGCAGTGATTTCATCATGAATTCCTCCCGAGATTCCTTCAGGAGTTTCTCCGAGAATTTCTCCTTATCGTTAAGAAGATCCTCCCGAATTTTCTCCAGGGATTCCCAAAGGAACTTACCCAAGAAACACACTTGTCACAGAAGAGTCACAGCGGCGCAGGTTCATGTTGCGCAGAAGTCAATATGACTTACTTCTAACAAATAAATACATAATTGCTAGAAGTAACTCACAGTAACTTATGCGCAACAAAAACCTGCGCTGCCGTGACTCTTTTGTGACAAGTGTGTTACTTGGGTAGATTCTGTTAGGCATTTCAGTATCAAGCGTGTATACAGCTTGACTATCAGCGCTGTAATGATCGAGAGCAATGGTAGATGCCCTTCCAGAACCTTCGACCTTACATTTGAAGATTTTTTTTTATTACCGTACCGTCAAGTCACCATTCACCGTGGATCTAAGAAAATTTGAGGCGAATAAAGGCTGTCGTTTTACACCAATCTTATAAACATTGTTGGTACCGCTGTTAATTGCCTTCATTATAGGTTAGAATTAAAGTAATAACCACAAAAGTAGAACATTTTTCACAAAAATGGATGATATACAGGGTGTGGCTGGAAAAAATGCGAAAAGTTCAAGGCACTATTACACGCCAAATATGGGATATATATGACTATTTTTTCTTGACAGTGTATCAGTCAATGTCTATATTCTAGCGCTGAAAAAAAAAATGAACATATTTGATGTTTAACATGTGATAATGTAGGCCTAATAAGCGGATATCAATAAACTGCGCGCCCAATGGTCATTAAACAAAATGACTATAACAGTAACAAAATTAGCTCAAATTCGATGAACAACCAGACCACACTGATCCAGAGCCATGTAGTTTCACATACCAGAAGGAATAAGTACATATATTTGATGATATTGTAGAGAAAATCAAAAGTTTTGTTTTATCAGATGCGAAATTTAGCGGCCTGTGTGATTTTCTGCGGTTTGAAAATTCTGGTTGTCTTCATCTTCAGGCGCCGCCCTGTTAAGGATAGTGACCAAAATGGGAACTTTTTTAATTAACTTTTCAGAAAACTAGCCTATTATAGATCATGGAACGTTGAACGTTTACCAATCTATGTTAATGTCAAATGGACGAAAATGAGGTTTGAAGTTGAAAAACACTTTCGCATTTAATTTAGAAAAACGAATTCTCAAATTTTCGTACCAAATTGGTACGAAGGTTCTCAGAATTGACTGAAATTTCTTTCACATGTAGGGTTAATATATATATATATGAACAAAAACTAAATTGAAAGAAATCAGGGTCGCCAAATTTTCCGGAAAACTCCAGTGGAAAACAAACATTTTCCACAGACACCACCTACTTTGAAAAATCATAACTCAAGAACGAAGCATCGTAGACACTTTTTATGTGAAATCCTAAGCAAATATTCTCAGCATTAAAAAAAAACACAAGATAAAAATTGTTTTCCAGAAAATTGAGGAAAATCGTTTGGAGAAGTCGAAAAAAAACTATTTTCGAAGTCCAGGAAAATTCCCAAAAAAAAATTTTTTGAAAGTAAATTTTATAAGCTACTACATATTTTAAATTGAATTTGAAAAATGAATGCAACCAAACTGATTATTGGAATGGTTCGTCTTTCGGAATTCAGGTTAACAATGCAAAATTCTTGTACATATTTTTATTTATGGCTTCATGAAAGTTACTTCCAAAGAAATTTAAGGTATCCGCGTTGCGAACAATGACGCATTACACCAGCTACCCTCTGATCTGCTTCCTCACCGCCAGCTCTTTGTAGTGCTTGCTCGAACTCATCCGCATAAATGTCGTTGTGGAAATAGTGAACAATTTCAGCAACATCCTCCGGACTGCCCATCATCGTTGGCAAAAACTTCACAGCGATTATTGCTCCATAAATGAAGAAATTCGACAAGTGAGACATCATGTTTGAAAAACTGAAAGAAATTAAGTGAACTTCAACTGTTTCTGTAAAAGTTTTAAAATGTAATGCTTACTTGTACGGTTCCAATCTGGAGTCATTCGCTGGGATTTTGGTTATCTCTGTAATGCATCTCAAAAGTTCTTCGTGATAATTTCGCAAAACCGTGTCCCAGTGGGAATTCCGCAAACCCTCGTTCATATTCATGTACATGAAAAACGATAAATCCAAGGCCGGGGATCCAAACCTATTTTCTTGAAAGTCTATCATTAGTACGTCCACCGCGACGTCACCGTCATATTTGAATAGCACATTGTTTCGATTGTAATCCCCATGGAGAATAACAGAATACGTGTCATCTTTGTGTAAACACCTCTGCATCAGCTGCGAAGGATTATCGCCATACATTTGCTTCAGCCTTTCAATATCGGCGTAAATGCCATTGTCATTGAATTGGTCCCGCTTTGATGCGAAATAACTGAACATTCTTTTTTGAGTCGCACGAAAC
>NC_085138.1:174806683-174891612 GCF_035046485.1 Aedes albopictus
GGTATATTCCTTCTGTATATCCTCCCGGGATTCCTTCGGGGATGTCACATTATCTTTTCGATGTAACTTTGATAGTGCCCAGAATAACAACATAAAATCCACATATTGTTCACGAATAAGCAATCATGGAGTAGTACAAACATAAGTGGGGAAGCCGTGTAGAGTATATCTGGTTGAAATTTTATATCAAAACATGGAATAATGATGAACCTGGGCGTGTTAGTGGAGTACCTGTAAATATCGAAGACGACCATTTAGTTGAGGTCGAAATACGTATCTGTCAAAGGAGACAAATTAAATGGAACAGTACTTAACATGATTTTCTTTTATAAATATGAAAAACTTCTGAAAAGTTTACGTATGGTGAGTACGTAAAGAGAGTTTGTGGGGTGCCGAAGGAAAAACTCAATTGCTTTATTAGAAATCATTATCTGTGTAAAATCTAACTTCTAAAGTATTTTAACGTTTGCTTATGCCACACATAGTGAGCTCTCTTTATTTGATTTGTTAAAAAAATGAGAAATGTTGAACACTGCAGTCGAAATTACATGAAATTACAAGAACCTGGCATTGCATACTTTTAGGCGTTTATCGGGTTATATTTCTGTACCAATTTATAAGTCCTTTTTCTATTCTTTTTGAGTGGTTATCATCTCTCTCACTTGTTTAGAGTTGTATTGTATCTATACGGATCTGAATATAACGATAGCGTAGAAGTTAGGCTGAAATAGAACTCGAGAAAATTATCAGATATTGTGGAACTACAATGAAGAATTTTTTTGGAACTACACCATAGACTTCCATTTTTTTCATCAAATCATGCTTATTTTATTGAAACTTGACCTTTGATAACAAATGTATTCGAAGATTTAAATTGTGAGACACCTTGGGCGTTAACGGGTTAATCTACAATATAACAATAATTCTGCTTGCATGCATACAGGGATGTACTTTTATGGACATTTTTTATGAGTTTTGGTCGATAATTGCAATCAAATGCACATGTTGTGAAGATAATTAGGGATTATTTGATAACTCAAAACACTTTCACGTTTGTGTATCGCAATGATCACCTTCATCTGCTGGTGGTAAAGCTTGCTGGAGATATATTCTATCACATACACATTGATAATTACCAATTTTCAATGTATTATATGTGGTAGACATGGTGCTCTCTTATAATGGTAACTTATAACATATAATTCCACTGTCACTCCGATACACACATTATCAGAATCAAAAGTTTACTAAAAAATAAAGCATCAGATCATCATGCCATCGTCTGCAATATTTGTCGTTTGAATGCAAGGGATATATGTGCCGAAGACACCAACATGATACGACGTTAGCATCTTACTCATTTCGTGTATGCGCATAATTTAACACCAATTTGTTTTTTTTTTTTGAAAATTAACATTACAAGTGAGCACCATGTGTACTACTTGTAATACATCGAAAATTTGTAATTATCAATGTGTATATGATAGAATATACCTCCATCAAGCTTGACCACCAGCAGATGGAGGTGATCATTGCGATACACAAACGTAAAAGTGTTTTGAGTTATCAAATAATCCTTAATAATCTTCACAACATGTGCATTTCTTTGCATGAATCGACCAAAACTCATAAAAATTATCCAAAAGTACATCTATGTGTTTCGGCAAGCTGAATTATCGTTATATTGTAGATCACGGGTTCCCAACCGGTGGTCCGCGGCCCCCTGGGGGGCTGTGAAGCCAGTCTAGGGGGGCCGAGATGTTACCAAAAAAAATTGTTAAATTTTTATTCTATTTTGTGCAAATTATATCAATTTTTAATTTTGTATACCGCCAACCCCAAAAACCACAATTTGAGGAACAAATTTTCAGTCTGAAACGCCATCAGAAGAAAAAAAATTCTGCTGCGCCGCTATTTTTCAGCTATGATTCAAATTGAATGTTCATGACATTATTTTTACGAAATGTTAGTGTCATTGATCGTCGAAAATCCCTCCCACAGTAAATTTCTGGCTACGTCACTGTACCCAACAAACTCGGTTTCGTTCATTTAATTCATATTTTTTTCTACAAATATTCATTGGGCCGCGGGTGTTTTGACAATTCTTAAAGGGGGTCGCCACCTCAAAAAGGTTGGGAACCCCTGTTGTAGATTAATAGCATTCATTCTTGATTACAAATAGTTTCTCTAGTTTAGATAACTTTTTACCCATTATACTGACCATGAAAAATAAACCGCCCCATATCACCCTAAAATTGAAAAAAACTCTCGTCAAAATAAATATCATATATCTAAAACATCACAATAGCATACATACATCAAGAAGCAAAACATGTGAAAATTTGGCTAAATTTTGAAGTTTCAGAATTAATTGCTAAGTGGATCTTTTTTTTTTTCTGTCATACCCAATTTTTAAGCAATTTTCCCAATCTTATCAGAAATCACTTTATTCCTCAAAAACCAAATATTTTTCAGCACAGATTACTAAAGCAATGTAAAATGGATGAAAGGTATATTTTATCATTTTTGCATGTAGTGTTCTTTAGAAACTGTAACCACTCTATGGTGGATCTTTTTTTGTGCCGGTCACTGTAAGTCAAAGTAACTTTGAACATGATTTAGGTGAAACTTTTGTATGTAAACTTGACTCAAAGTTGCCAAATTTTCATAAAAATTAATATAAACTTACAGCACTGTCGCTGGAAATTGGGTCGACCAAATTTTAGGATGAGAGCTGTAATGTAACTTGTTTTCTATTAGCTTTTAACTGCTCTATACCGTAGTGGACTGAAAAATCTAGGAAAAAAAGTTATTAAGTAAATCACCTTTTTTTCGCTCACAAAAAAGTTCAATTCTTTCGAGAAGGCAGAACCATTCTGGTAGAACAATATTTTTAGATAACTATTTTTTTAACTATCATATCTCGGAAACCAGTGAACCAAATTTTTTTTTTTTTTTTTCATAGTGATTACGGCGGTAGCACACTGTGCTTATGTTCTAACACCGCACCCTTTCCCTACGTTTGCTTCTATGAGCCTCTATTTTTGTTTCAACACACAGAAGTACGTAGGCATATCGTGGCCCAAGTCGACACTGTTTTGGCCTGCGTTGAACAAAAATAGTTTTAATAAAAGTTTCCCCTTTTTTCTTTTTGTCAATTGTTTTTTTTTTGTAGTATGGTCCATGTATTTAGTAAGGATTTTGTCAATTTGTCAGTTATTCGAAGTAGATCTCCAATATGTAGTCAATAAGTCAATTAAGTCATTCTGATCTGTTCTATCATAGCAGCTTTAGTCTTTGCTTTATTGAAGTGTAGTTTTATTGGAAATATGCTGAATGTCGTTATTAAAAAGAGACGTCTGGAACTGTGTCCTGCTAGTTGTTTCGTCATGCACATACGTCATGTCTTAATAATGCCTAGGAGATTAACGAAAACACGTGTGTTCGGTCGGATGTCCATTGCGTAGAAAGTCAAGGAAAATAGGTTTCTTGTCAATTGTTATGTAAGCCTCGCTTGAAGCACTTCCCGTCAGAACCCTGTCATCTGTAAACCAACTAATCCGTATCTTCGTACACAGCTAAATACTGTACTGTCAACCGCAGAAAAGCCTACGGGTAAATATTAAAAAAAAAAAATGAATAATAATGCTGTCTAGCGCATTGTTTCCTATCGGCCACTATTTTAGTCTAGTCCCAACTGCAAGCTTTTTTTTCCAATCTTAGCGTCAATTGTCTTCTAGATCCTTCTAGATAAATTCATCGAATCAGTCGAACCCTTATGTTAAAATATAGTCGATTATGTGTCAAACTGTTTTCTTGATTTCTACTTCTCTGTGTTCATCTCTTGTGTCCTTAAATTGTCATCGGTGAAAAACCCACAGAAACATGTAACTGAACTCCTGATATTTTTCTGTTGGTGTCATAACACCATCTAAGAGATAAACAAAAATACGCCAAGTTGGTCAGTTGATTGTAATAAAACAAAAATTGCTTGTCAGCTATTATGTATTCATCCCCCTACAAATACTATGGAAAATATTCAAATTCGTTCTGTCCTATCGGTTCTACCTCGATAAACCATGTCATTTTCTCATGCGTGGTCTAGAAATGTCAACCTAGTCATACAAAAGTAACGTTTTTCAGTTAATAAAAAGCAGTCAGCTTTTGTCCAAAATGTCGCGTCGAACGCATTGATGTCAACAATGCGTTTAAATGTTCGCACGTTAGCTTCGAATCTATCAGCACAATTAAGTGCTGCAAATCTCCTTCCCACTATTAATTCGTCGGTTGATTTTGATTGCATTATTTAAAGAAAATATGACCAACTAACATGGTAAAAAATCGAAAAAGCGACTATGACATTAATAAATTACTAATCAAAATCAACTGAGAAACGTGGGAAATAGAGCCCAAATAACATTTTGAAGTCAGCTGGCTGTGAAAGGTTCCAAAACCTGTCACAAATCCTATAATATTTTATTAGGATTTTTAACGATCATCAAAACCTTCTCAAATCCAACCGACTTGGAACTATTGCTTGGGAATAGACTCTACTGAGCCCTGGCGGTTCCTCCGTGTTTATCGAGCATGTCTGATACATATGATCAGCTATACTCCATCTGCAGCAGCCGGTTCGTGATGAACCGTTGGAGGCGCATTAAAGTGTTAAAAAGGTGATATGTTTCACTAAAGAACACTACATTACAATAATCAAAATGAAACTCCTTCACTTTAATACCGTCAACCCCTGCGAACTTGGCCAGGGGAAAACCAGTGAACCAAATTGAATTAAATTTGGAAAGTTTATCAACAATATATTTATACTTGGACGTAATAAAATTTGATATTTTCTCACGACGAATTAAGTTGTACCGGTTTGACATTTTTATTCATACAGAGGAAAATGAGTCAAATTCACAATACCACACAAAAATTACTAAATGTGTTCTTCCTTTAATCCAATTAGGCACGAATTATAGATATGAAGGATATATTAAGAGCTGCAATAGAAAATCTTTTGATATCAAAACTAAAATTTTATGACATTGATGTAAAAATATTACATTTTTTCGAGAAAGATCCAAAAAAATTTAATCCATCATAACTTTTTTCAACGTTTTTAAATTAGGGTTAATTTATTTCAATAAGACTAAAAAGTGTCAGATGAATGTAAATGTGAATAAATAAATGAATGGATAAAAAGTACCTATTTTTGAATAACTTGTGAATCATTAATATATTGTTGATAAACGTTCCAAATTTCATTCAATTAGGTTCACTGATTTCCGTGATATGACAGTTCAAAAATTAGTTGCCAAATAAATAGTGTTTACGGGAACGGCTCTAGCTTCGCGAAAGATTAACCAATCAAGCTCAAATTTGTACCAATGATGAACAAATAATAGGTTGACAAACAGTCAAAATTCGAGATTGTTTGATGCACTCTACGAAAAATTACAGCATGTTGAACCTTATTGAGAGAAAAAAAAGTTGCCTACCCCAAACATTTTGGCAATTCCCTGTACGTCACACTAACATTCGTTCCCCTCCTCGACGACTGTAACGACGTGGCCGGCGCCGTTATTGACTTAATAAAGTTTGGAATTCTCGTAAGTGCACATTGGGAGCTACTCCTAAGCCCCATTTGTTGGTTCCTTGTGCAATTTCGATTGTTCTTCAATCACGGAGTAGCAACTACGAAGTGTACGGTCATCTATGCTCATGCACAATTTAGTTTGAGGAAGGCCGACGATGCTAAAATACAGAGACTAGTCTAGTCTAGTCTAGTCTACACATACACAGCCATCACTTGGAAGAATCCTGGAAAAAGATAGAATCGACTACTTCTATCATTTTTCTTGTCATTATCAATGCTTGCAGTGAATCAGAGATTCATTACAAGTATTGAAGCGGCCAGGCCTACTGTGCAGCGTCATTGAATATTGAGTTAATAGAACGGGGACATCTCGTACCAACCGCTCCGTATAGTATGATATATGAAATATAAGCAAAAACGTTGGGAGTGACGTTGCTAAGAAAGTTAGTGTCATTCCTTCTAGGCTCCTCTTCCTGGGATGGGGCATAGGATTTTCCCCTTATGCCCTGGCTCGAAAGCCTAGGTTTAAGCGCCATTGCTCGCTCTCTGAAACGAAATAAAAATATGTTGATCCCTTCCCCGGTTGTACCGAAAAACATATTGTAAGTGATTTAATTACGAAACGTTTACAGGCACCATACTATCAACATCAAGACATCTCAAAGAAATTAGAAAGATCTCACCAAATAATCAAACGTCCGACGTCTTTTTCCATACAGCAACGGGCACACCATCGCCAGTTTTCTGCTTTTTTTTCGGTGGTAGCGTTGTGATGAAGATTTCCATAACTAAGGAACACCATTTCAACCACGAATTTTAGTCTCACAAAACCTTTCCGAATAATTCACTGCTTCACAAGTTTTTTTTTTCAAATCGTCATCACTGTTCAAACAATTTCACGGAAAATCCACTATACACAGCCGGTTAGTTGAACTTTCATCGACCAAATCGCGGATCACTTCGAAGCTAAAAAATACGTCATGCTTTCTTTTCCATGCTTCTTCCGATGGCTTCGTGGCCGTGCGGCTAGAGGCGTCAGTCATCTAGACGTTTCGTAAGCCTCGGAGTGTGGGTTCGATTCCCGCTCCAGTCGGGGAAAACTTTTCGTCAAACGGAAAATTCTCCACTTGGCCACTGGGTGTTATGTGTGTTGTCCGTTGTCATATGTTAGTGCTTGTTCAGTCTGTACAACCTCTGGTTGAAGACGGTGTAGTTCCTTTTTTTTGTTATTCGAACAAAATTTAATAGTGTGTCCAAAAAGTAGACAACGTTCACAATGCATGAGCTTTGGAAAATAAAGCCTCACATCAAAAGTAACATTGTTGACTACTACGAAGAACTGACCCGGCAAAAATAATTTTAAAACAATTAGAGTGAACAAATTCTGAACCTTTGTCACTCAAAATCAATTTCGATAAACGGTTACATTCTAACACCTGAACAGGTGCAATGGAATTGTTTTTAAAAACCCCAACACCAGAATTCCTAACATCATCAGATTTCAAAGATTCATCGTATGTAACTCCACTAATTTCACAAAAATCGCATGGAGCATATACCGTCAAGTCGCCATTCACCGTGGGGGCTCCATTCACCGTGTGCCTTCGAATATTTTTTCATTATTTCCATATTATGATTGAATGATATGACAATTTCCCTTCAATTTCACCAATACAACACTAATGTATTGTTACCATGTCAAAACCCTCATAAGAAACATTTAAAAGTATCATTTTGACACTAAAGTGTGTTTACATGAAGCGAGTTTCTGCTCGTTCACTGCATTCATAGTGAAAAAACGAAAACTGCGCTAAGGTGATTTAAGCGATAAAGTAAATGTAGTAACGTTTTTGTTCCACCAAGAAGCAATTAAATTCACATATGAGGTATGTACTTTGCATTACCGAAGTAAATTTAACAAGAAAGTACGATTACTCGTACTTTTTAATTGAAACAAAAAGGCACGGTAAATGGGTACCCTAAAAATCAATGGTCTCCATTCACCGTGCCCCATATTGTCCCATATATCCAGAAAAAAAATGAATTTGAACTTTCGTTTTTCTAATAAAATCTTGCAAGTTATTACTTGAAATGAATTGAAACGAAGAAAATTCTCTTGGCTGGGTTGTTTTGATCATTTTTAAACAAAGTAGAATAAAATTTCTCATACACGGTGAATGGGTCCCTACTACCACGGTGAATGGTGACCTACCACGGAATTAGGTGACCCTACTACCCTTTACTAATTGTACTATATCACCAAATTTTGTGAAAAATTTTCTACTTCTGTGGATATTGCTATAATTTTAACCTATAATGAAGGCAATTAAAAGCGGCGCCAACAATGTTTATAAGACTGGTGTCAAATGACAGCCCTTATTTGCCCCGAATCCTCTTAGATCCACGGTGAATGGTGCCTTGACGGTACGCGATACGAATTTGCGAAAAGTTGTGATTCTAAAAGAGAATTACCGTGACCGGCCCTAATTCTGCGCAGTCCCTAATTCGGCGCACTTTCTCGAATATACCACAAAATCACGGACGCTAGTTCAATATTAGCTTCAAATATATTTTTTGAATATTGCTTCAGTAGTAATGAAAAAGTTTGTGAAGAAAAAATTTTCAAATCAACGATCATTATTTTGTAAAAAAAATAAAATGATGTCGCAAGTACAGTAAATTGCCTGAAATCTGTGTCCGTTAGCGAAACTGCTAAAAAGTTGCTTCATAAGCTGAAGCATTTTGCGAAATAAATAATGAAGAGAATGTCTGCTTTTACATGCGCTTCCTGTACTGCTGTCTTCGAGGAATCAGAATCGGCAAAAAACAATTGAGTTTTCTTCTTTTTTTTTAAATCTTCTTGTTCTTCTTAGGTGCGCAGAATTAGGAACCGGTATTAAATGGTGGTCCTAATTCTGCGCAGACATTCCAACACTAAGTTTTGAACATATAATTAATAAACAAACATCATATAAATGCCACCATAGTTATAACTAGGATATTCTATGTTTCTAGCAATCCGGTGAATGTAATTACGGCTCAACAAGTTAGTTTATAAACTTTGAAGGCTAATTTACGATTTTTGAATTTTTGATCTGATAGTTCGACCGGACTAACCACTTGTTTTAAACATTTGCTATTAACCTCGGGGGAAACTTTATGTATTCATGCAAGCATTCGTCAAATGCGAGATATGATGTGAGTTTACATGAAATTTTCTTAAACAGTGGAAACCCTGGAGTTAGACAAGAAAGAAATCTCAGTATGCAAACAAAGATTGTGCCATCTTGTCATGGCGAAAAAGTTTATATTGCCTTTACAAATGAAAGTAAATTTTACTAAAATGTGCATATGCAAATAAATAAAAAGCTTTACGTAGTAGTATTCGATAATTCTACAAAATCCTTTTGTGTATTATGATTAAAATTCCCTTTGCTTAGTAATCAAAGTAGGTAGTATCAATGTTGAGGACATGCAAAGTTCCAATATGGTCGTAATCTATATATATAAAAATGTAGTGGCATATGTGGGACCGCGCATAACTTGCGAACGGAGGGTCCGATTTGGGTCGTCTTAGTTTTGTTCTGTTAGTTTTCGCCCAAGGAAGGTTTTTGAGCCATAAAATATGGATAAATCGAGAGTTTTTGAAAATCCATTCTTCTTACATTTTGAACGGGGACTTGGACTTGGCTAAAGACTTGAAACGTCAAAAAACGCAGTAGGCAAGACAAAGTTTGCCGGGGTCAGCTAGTGTCGTATAAAAGTTGAAAATAAAGAATCCAATTGAATTTCATCTATGAATCATGTTCTCATTACAATATGTTATCTTTTTCCCATGTGCGCAGAATTAGGAACATTAGTGCGCGTAGAGGTGTGCGCCGCCGCGCCGCGCCGCGCCGATGAGAAATCGGCGTGAATCGGCGTGCGGCTCCCCAAGCCAACAAGAATCAAAAATACTATATTTTTTAAACGGGGATAGGTAAAGGGGGGTTATACCCATGCACTGGTGGAAAAAGTTTATGGTTATGTTATTTGAAGCCGATTCAAGAAGCATCAGCGTGTCGGCGTGGCAAACGGCGGCGGCGGCGGCGTGAAAACCGCACGCCGATCGGCGTATCCCTTCTCAGAAAGGCTACCATCATCAAAACCAAAAAAATACTGCAGCAGCACATAGCCAGATGTCCATTTGTTGCAATCCAATCATTAGAAAGTAGTTTACTTTGTTCACAATTGGTTGAGAAGCCCCACGCCGATGCACGCCGATTTTACGCCAAATATTCGGCGCACACGTCTAGTGCGCAGAATAAGGAACATCCCAAAAATGGGTGCGCAGAATTAGGAACAGAGACACACTTTAGAATTTTCATGATCTATATATATAAAAATGCAGTGGCATACGTGGGACCGCGCATAACTTGCGAACGGATGGTCCGATTTGGGTCGTCTAAGTTTTGTTCTGTTAGTTTTCACCCAAGGAAGGTTTATGAGCCAAAAAACATGGGAAAATTGAAAGTTTTTGAAAATCGGGTTATCATACATTCCATACCGGGGACTTGGTCTTGGCTAGAAGCTTGAAACGTCAAAAAACGCAGTAGGCAAGACAAAGTTTGCCGGGGACAGCTAGTTTTACATATAAATTGAGTGTTTTGTATAAGAATTATATTTTTCCCTCATTAACAAAGCTAATAACTATGTGCAGTCAAAAATTCAGCCAAATCGGTTCGATTTGGAATTTGTTACAGCTGATTGAAATTGAAACAGTCTTAGATGCGCAGAATATGGGCCCTCCACGGTAGCATCCTCTCGTTTACCAAAAATCACTCGAAGTTTGCCAAGAGAAATCTTTTTGATTTCCTTAACAGATGAATATTTTTTATAAATTTCCGATGATATCAATAAAACATTGATAGGTTTATCCTTTTTACGGAAATAAACCAAAAATGGACCAGAGAACGTGGAAGGATAAAGCTTCACACGAAATGGATTCGTTCTAGACGAAGAATATCCTAGAGGAGGATCACCTTCTTTTGAACCATCAACATCCATAATGAACAACAATAATTAAAAGTAAGCAATAATAACTAATAAAACGATAAAAATATAAAGGTAATAAAATAAAAGTATACTCAAGGTTTCCTGGACAACAAACGTTTCTTCAATAAAAGTTTATTATGTATTTGAGCTTGAACCTGGGACCTTCTGATCCGCAAGCTCGAGCCTTATCATCTGCACCATTTCTGATACTTCGACGATGCTAAAATACAGAGACTGTACATTAAATCATCTCTAACTTTTTGAGTAGAGAATTACGTTTTTAATTTCGTTTTAATTTTAACGTACCTTGTTTCTGAAGTAGGGTGGGGCGGGGCAAGATGGGTCAGTGCCATTTTCGGGCGCATTACTCATGTTTTGATTATGTTAATAATTTTGTTAGATGACCAGCATGAGTATACAAATGTTTGGGGCATTGATTGAAAAATTATTCACTCTCATTGGAAATAAAAAATAAAGTGGTTTTTAGGCATTTTTCTTATGCGACTCCATATAAACGGCCGCGGGGCAAGATGGGTCACCTTTAATTTTGAACGTAGTTTTGGAGCATTCAAAAGTTATTTATTTTTTATTACAAGACTATCTAATAAATGAGTTCAATCAAGCGGAATAAACGATCAAAATTATAACATAAAATTATGATATGTTTTTAGTGAAAACATCGATTTTCAAGTCGCCGTAGGGCCACTCAAATTGTAAAGTTTTTTATATTCCAAATAAATTTATAAAATGTTTACTAGTATCTCGCTCTTGTTTACACAGAATGGGTATGGAGCATATATGAATGCGTAACAAATCATATATTTTGACGTTTTTCATTGAGAAAATGTGAATTACTTAAAAGGTGACCCATCTTGCCCCGCTCTTTTTTCACGGCGCAAAATCGATCAATTTTTAAAACTGCTTGTTTCACATCATATTTTGTATATTTAATGAATTTTTTATCGACTTTTAGCATAGCTAACTAGTGTATTGAAGAGTACAAACCAATACGATTTGTATTTACAAAGTTATGGTGATCCATCCTTAGGTGACCCATCTTGCCCCGCCCCACCCTACTTCAAACATGTAAGCGTCAACATCTGTACTACCCATGATCGCATAAATGTCCCATATGAATAGGAAACCCAGCAAATATGGGACTGATATGCGATCATAGGCAGTGCAAATCAACATCACATGACTTACCTTTAGAGGTGATCGTTTACCTAGTTATACCTCAGGTTGACGGCCACGCTTTCCTTGCCGTCTTATCTTTCAGAGCAAAATAAAACACATCCAGAGCCCCACGATCGACGTCATTATTACCATGATCCGGCAAGCCAAGAAAGGATGTGCAATCATGTGAGGGTGGAGTCTGGTTTTTTTTTCTCACTACTGCTATGGGGATTTCATGCTACCTACCATTTGGACTGGCTTAAATCCAAAATGGCAGTAGCATGAAAATTCTTAGGAGAGACTAACGCAAAAATAAAAACGAAAAGCGCAACTGCATTTTTATACGCGCGTTTAGGTTTTTTTTATTACAATTATCATATAATATCTACAGAATCTTGGCAAATGATTATTGGAACTTCCTTGTAGAGATTATATGATAAATGTAATAAAAATCCCAGAGTGGGCCAAAATACGTCCACTACCTTATTCAAGGTATTGGTCACCATAGCTCACAACAAGAAAGTGTAAGGGATTTTGGGATATCTCTAAGACTTCTTTTAAACTTTTGCATTCGTCGCTGGTTTTGAATATGAGGGTTTCAGGCTTGTGAAATGTTCTCAAAAATAAACAATACCGAACAGGATGCGTTTAATTGAAACATTTATTATGTTTAATATAAATTAGTTAATTCTCTACATTACCGTTCATTGAACTCGAATTCAGAACAAACGTTCTTAACCTTACACAGATAGTTGGTAGACGCTTCAACATCGACAACTGCAGCTTA
The DNA here is from genome assembly GCF_035046485.1 of Aedes albopictus. NCBI lineage: Eukaryota > Metazoa > Arthropoda > Insecta > Diptera > Culicidae > Aedes > Aedes albopictus. The sequence continues at coordinate 174,819,277 of NC_085138.1, forward strand.
CACCATCATTAGTCGAGAGAAAGTGGAAATGCAATCACGCAATGTAAAAAAAACAACTTTTTTTTTTTTAAGTTGAGCATCCAACTCGGCATTGAAGCAAGGACTATGTGTTTAAGATCTTATGTAGCTTATCCTATTTAACGAATCCACTGCGTACGCTTACATCATATGTGGAAAAATATGATTCAATAATATGCCCTACGGGGATTGTTCTGCCACAAAAGATTAAAAGATTAACAAATTATCAACTCTTAAGAAAAAGGTTGTACCGCAATGTTGGAGAAAATTGATCACTAATTGTCTATTTGCTAAAAAATAGCAAATGGGAACGTGTAGAACGGTAATAAACGTCACCCTGTGGAGTGTTGATCAATTTTACCCGAATTTACGGTATCGTACTTACCAATGGATTTGGTCGAAAACGGTATGCCAACATCATACGTTTGCGATAGGCATCATATTCGTTATCATCTACTTCAGGATTATCTGCAGAAATTGTTCCCAATCCTTGATTATTGTCTCGCTGCGATGCTCTAATAAAATAAAGAAAATATTAGATTGATAGTGATGTGTTATATATTAACAATACAAACTTGTTGATTGGTTCGACAATTCCGCTTCCGTCTGCGCCCAACCCTTGTCCGTCCTTCCATCCGAGTTTTTGCAACATTTGAAATCCAACGTTATCCTCTTTCAGCTTGTATTCTTTGTAATCGCTTAGATTGGGTTGACGACTGTTCTTTTGTGCTTCGTATTTTTCCATAAATTTACGCAATTCTTCCGGAGGCAGAAAGTCACCAATATGATGTTTCCCCTCTGACTTTTTAGTTAACTCATTGGCCCATAGTTGTGTAGCTTCCATTTCCTGCGAACGCAGCTTGTGTTCCCACGTACCTCCGGTTGTATCTTCATCGGAATCGTACTCATATTTGAACTTACCGCTAGCAGCCAGCCTGTCAATCTCTTGTCTTTTCCTCAGCATGTCTTGATAAAGAAGATTGATCTTGTAGTGATCTTCGGCCTTTTTCCAATCCTCTTCCGAAAGGTTTGTGTTGCCAAAGTTTTGCCGTACATAAGCCAACAGAGCAGGATCAGTACGCTGCACGGCAGTTAGTTTTGAGGGAGCATTGGTGCTTGGTTTAGATGGACCGGGCGTTTGATGTATTGCAGGCGTACTTGCAGTGCTACTGTTGGTCACGGTTACTGCTGGTGGAGTTGTGGTCGGAGCAGAAACCTGATCACCCCAACGACTTTTGCGACGTCTCGTGTTTTTATCGACTTCATCTTGAATATTCATTTGCCGAGTTTCTTCATTGCGATTAGCTGCGGTTTGTCTTCTCAAATCTGAATCTGATGAACTGTACTCGCCTCTGGAATTGGTAGACACAATTTTTGCTTGCTCAAGTTTAAATTTTTTATATTCCTCAAAACTTGGCATGCAATCATTTGTTCGCCTGTACTTATTCATCAGATTTTCAAATTCATCCCGTAGCAAAAAGTCTTCCAATCTGGGAGAACCCGAGCGCTCATAGAAGTTTGTAATTTCATTAATCCACAGTAGCACAGCCTGCATCTTGTCAGCGTCCAGTCGCTGATCTTCGTCGAAATCGTTTTGCATGCGATTGTTTCCACTCATCAATCTGTTGCTTGTGAATCTCTCGTGGGCTTGAATTTTACTGGACATATCTTCGTACAGTAAACGTATTCTGAAATGTTCCTCAGCTCTTTTCCAACTCTCGGGACTCACTTCAACGGTATCGAAACTTTGAAAAACAAATTGCAAAAATCCAGGGTTGGATCTGGAATTTTGTTGCTGCATTTGTCCTCCATAAGCGTTTGATGAGAGTTCCGAAATTGTAATCGCACTGCTATCTTTGCATTCACTTGCTGCACTGGGTTCTTCAGCACCCTCCACATTATCACCCCATCGTGACTTCTTACGGTGTTTCTGACGTGCGGTTCTGCCACCACTATTTCCAGAAGACTTATCGCTCATTACCTCCTGCTTGCCATCAGACGATTCATTGAACTGATCGTCGGAGTCCGTTGTACTGTCCTCACGCATATTTCCCGCATTCATTGTCTTGTGCTTCAGGTTCTTCAAATTTCTTTTACGTGCTTCACGAACATATTCCGTATCGGAATCAGTTTCCGTTGTGGATTTGTCGTCGTAGAAATGACGCTCATCGCCATAGTAATTGGGCTGCATTTGAATTGGTACATCTTCGTGGTGTTCCCTCTGGGCCTCAGCCCCGGGATAAGCGTGGGAATCGTCATCCACTTGATTGTCATCGAGAACGTCCGCCGGATCATATTTAGAATCATCCATAGAGGCTGCTGCATTATCAGCTTTGAAAGATTGCGCAGCAGGTAACGCATGCTCGATGCCGGCCGTTTTGAAAAGCCTTGCGACAATCATGTGTCGATAGTTTCTGTAAGCCTCTGACTGTTTGTCAAATAAGAACCTATTCATAACGAAAAGAAGGCAGAATATATCGTGAAAGCAATAAATGTTATCAAATGCTATGCAGAACACAATACAGGTGAGAAGTTGAAGTTACTTAGAAAGTGCTTCACACCGATCCGCTCGAAGTTTCGATTGTGTTGACAATTCTCGAGTTTTTCGATAAGCTTAAATAAAAGTACAAAAATACACTTTCAAAGTTCGTCTCCTATGGTGGCTCCCTAAATATTTTAATTTGAATAAGTCCAATTTATTTTGTTCTAATAAGTGACAAAGCTTTACATATTTTAAGTAATCGTTTTTCAAGCATCATTTTTTTACAATTTTTAGATTAGTTCTATGCTACACAGTACTATACAGGGTTCTTACGTATTTCGCCCATTTTTTCTCTTCGTCATTAGGGTTTTTTTAACCTAATGAACTCAAAATTGACATCAAATGTTTCCTAACCAAGCTGAATTATACGACCAAGTTTCAGGAAATTTTGCCAACAAAAACTCCTCATGACGAGGAGAACAAACCTGCCCTAAGTCACCCTGTAATGTAATATGAAGTGAAATATTTACCACGTCGTTGGTTTTATTGTAAATAAACTTCCCGGGCCTTTTTGGTATCATTGAGATAGTCGAAGGATAAGCTAAAACACATAGAATTTGTTTGCGTAAGCCATTTAGATATGAGATTATCGAAAAACTGCCAGACACAAAACAACCGAAACAACTTCCGTTCGCACAGCGTAGAATGTGTCACGTTGAGTATACGGTTCAGCACACTGTTGTCTCTCTGATCGTAGTTTCTGCCGTGCGTGCTTTTAGGTTTCATTATGAAAGAACAAGGATATAAATATATAAAAGTAATAACATTTACCACAGCGATGGATGTAACTCATTTTTACGTGAACTTAATTTTTCTTCATAAACATCACCGATATCGGCAACCAATTCAACTAACTCTTCAACTGTTGTTGGTAATTTATCATTCTCTGAAAATACTATACAAAAATTATAACTAAAAGAACAAATACTGTCGTTATGTAATATGTGATAAAATAACGCTAGCAGAATGGACTCTTCAAATTTTGAAACGTAATCATGGTTGTATAGATATACAGTTTGGTTGAAGCATGATAAACACGCAACTCGCTGCGCAAACTAAACTACTCTTGAGATTGGAGAAACAAACAACTTTCAAATTGATGAATACAAAAAACTAAAATTGTACATATGCGCAGATATTTTAAATAATCTAGCACCATGCCTATATTTGAAGCGGTTTTATCAGTCCACGTGTTGTTTTCAATTTAAATCGTAAGTTAGTTTTGTAAACTAATTGCAAATTCCTGTTGTAAACTAAATATGACATTACACGGAATATACCAAGAAAAAACTTAATTGATAAGATTCAAACATTTAGACCTTTCTTTATCTCTCTAACAGAATTCTAGGTTGTAAATGTTTTATTGAAATTGGTTATGCTATTTGATACTCTTTAAAATTTATTTTTCCTGATTTTAAAATCTGCGTCCGTTAGACAGGTCGATTATTGTCCTTTGATGTTCAAAATTCCTTCGTCTTAGAAAGATTACCTTAGTTAATCCACTGACAAATCCACATCAAGATCGCGGCTCGATTATGGATACTATTCCGGAGGAGCCTTTAGGTTTAAGTTTATATTATAACGATTTTTTGAAAAGATAAAAAGATTTTGTGCCTTTTTGAGAAAGATTCCATAGTTGAGGAAATCACTCAAATGGGTTTTTCCCTCTTTCAAAACTTTGAGTTAAAAATGAATAACAATAACAGTATGCAAAGGTACAGTTTATTTTTTGCTCAAATCCATCCTTTTTAATTTAGGTATTATTTATTTGAATGAATACAGAAATCTGTCATGAGCGGGAATTGTTGTAGGTAATAATAACATTCGAATAGGAACCAATGAAAAACAATATTTTTCGACTGTGGGTTTCAATGCGATTAACACACCTGCTAGAAACTTCTTCCACTTTAAATGTTTTTATTACCATTCCAAATCTGGCCGTTATGTACTTTTTGAAAGAATGACGAAAATCCCCGCATTTAAAAATCCGGCAAACCAATCATGAATGCGTGCACTAAATATTTGTTTCAGTGCAACACCATGCTGTTTATTAAACAGCAGAAAATTTACAATTTCAAAGTTTAAAAACTACAAAATTCTAACCGTTTTAACAAAAAAAAATGTACAGCGCATCTTTACTACATGTACATATTTGCATTTGCTATTTTGTCAACGGCGTTGAATAATAAAAAAGGCGTTACTGCTTTTTAAAACAACACCTTTTTCCAATACTGTGAATCGTATGTTATTACAAGAACACAATCTTTATCCACTAAAAGACGGAAGAAATACTCGTTGTTCCGATAGTGGTGGTGAAATGCGTTAGTTAAAATACGATACACAGCTTTGGAAGAACGTTCTGTATCAAACAGCAGTTAATTACATCCTTTTGATTTTTTATAGATTTTCATAGACTTCAGAGATGTATTTACTATATACTCGTATTTTTTTGGTAAAACAAGTGTTGGGACATGTAAAAATGTTTTCCACTTTTGTATAATTTTAGATAAATTAGATATTTGAATGGTCAAGTAAAAACAATTTTAGTGGCGCTGTTCAAGTCCATTCTACAGCTATTCTATCACACAAAATTAGCTACGTTTACTAACCTTTACAGTTGGCACCAACATCCGGCACATCTTCCGCTGTTGCTGGCATCGGTGCGGCCATTTCGACCGTACTAGCTGGGGATGGCATTATCGGAATTGCTTGAACTGTTTCTACGAGGCAAACTTCCGGCAGTGGCGGAGGTAACGGAGCGGCTTGCAGCAATGGCATCAACGTGGGAGCCTGTGCCATGGCATAATAAGTGGCGTATGAGATTTCCATCGGCAACGCGTTTGGAATGGCTACGGAAACCGGAGGAGTTGGTGGAGCTGGAGGTGGTGGCGGCGGCGGGATTGCAATAAGTGCAGGCTCTTCCGTTTTAGCCTTCTTTTCGCTAAAAATAAAAATAAAGTATTAGAAACGCACAAAACAAGCTTCATCGTAACACTTACCTGTTTGACTGATCATCTTCCGCTGGACGTTTGTTGTTTTCTTCGGTAGTTTTGGCTAGTTTTTCGCTAAGCTTTTTGAAATTTTCCAAAAACGAACCATCATTGTTGAAGGGTATCTTAAGAACGCCTGCCTTTTCTGGTTCCTCTTCGTTGTCTCTGTTATACGAGAAAGTAATACACATTACATAAGTCGCCATTGATTTTTACCTCGAATCAGCACAAATCTCTCACTGTCTCGACCTATTTCAAACATTAAATCAAACCCTTTTTCAACTCACCCAGCGTTATTTTTGGATGCTTCGGCTGCAATCTGCTTGGCCATCTGCAGAGTCCGCTGTTTTTCCAAAATTTGCTGCCGTTTTTGAGCGATGAGCTGCTCCTGCTTGGACATTTGCGCTATCCGATCGGTTCTAGTGTAATTAACACGCGGCATTTTGCACACACTTTCTTTTTCAGCTGTTCGCAAATTGTAACACGTTTCCCCAATACACAGGGCAACTTTTGAAACTTTTTCAATATTGATCAGTTGTGAAAAATTACAAGTTTTTCAGCAAACAAAAACGATGATGCATTATAAAAATTTTTGCTGCCGAAATTTCAGAAAACAGTGCTGCCAAACAGGGAATTTCATTCTGTTGACGTTCTGTCAGTAATGTCAAAATGATGTGTATAGGGGTGTGCATTCGTGAAAATTTATCGATCGGAGGAAAGGATATTCTCAATGAGCCATTTTACGAAGAAACAACAATGTTGATGATGATATTGGTTTTCACGGGTTATTGGACGCTACCTCCTGTCAAAATTCATTCATAAAATCGGCTCGTAAAATGGACTATTGAATCTCATAAATATTCAGGCCAAACATTTCAATAGGTCCTATCTGCATTTGAGAGGCTCTCTTTGTTCACTTTCTCTTTCAATTATTGCAATATATGGTAAACTTTTCTACTACTTTTGCAGTACAAATCAAAAGACGATTGTTTTGACCATCGTTCAATGCAAGGAGAGAATCATAATACAAATAAACAGCTGTGATATTAACGAAAGAGAGGGAAACCAAAGAGAGCTTCTCTTCTGCAGATAGGACCTTTAGACATGCTTGGCCAGAATTTGGGTTCTTTAGGGGTATCCGGATTATTTCATAAGGGTCGATTCAAATATGACGTCCACGCTATTTTGTATACCTTATATTTACATGGAGTGTCACACTTTCTCAGACATCCCCACCCCTTCCCCCCTAAACGATGGACGTCATATTTGAATGACCCCTTACAAAAAGGTATACCAATTTTCATCATCGGTCATACTGGCGATGAAAGATACTATACCAGTTTTTGTAAACAGCACACCGCTTGGATGTCAAAACTTCTTCTTTTTTTGCTTCGTGCATCAATCAATTGGGTTAAATTAAGAAAAATTTGATTTAATACGAAAGATAACCTTTTTCTGCTGAACCACTATGATTTTTTCAGATTTCGAAAAGATTTTTTCGAAATCACCTTTTGACAGCTGGGCAACTGCATGACAGCTCCGCCCAGTACAAAATGCGACGAGGGGAGATTCAACAAATCGCTCCCAAAATGTGCGGGACACTTTACCTTGCCGCTTGCGGATCCCTCGAGAAACAACAACAAAATTTAATTCAGTGTACACTGAAATAAATTTTGTTGTTGTTTCCACCGAATCCATTGAGTTGTCCAAAAAATGTCTCACGAAACCTAATGCAAGCCTATCCATATACGTGAGAACAAAAGATGTTTACAAAGTTCTTACAGATAGATTAACACGGGAAATCTGAACACAAACCACTACCACATAGGAATTTGGATTGGTCAATAGTAGTTTTGCAGCGCGGTGTCACGAACACTAATGCAAATCTACTGGTTGAAAATATGCCCATTTGATTTTGCTGGGAACAGCTGATCTTTGTTTACTATTTTCAACCAGTAACTCAAGTGGTGTTTGTGTAATGCAGCGTGTACGTACATGCAACACTACTAAAAGCAGAAACCACTATGGTAAAATTAAGAACTGTACCAACAATTTTCAACCGATTGCAAAATTCTGTTAATTGTACTGAAACATTGTCAATATTACCATGCGTGAAATACCATTGACTAAAAACATTCTTGATGTTACTATTTTGACATTAGGGGGATTCACTTAACAGCGTAAACTAATTAAACTGATTAAACGTCACGATCACCAAGGCAATCTTTGATTATTTCATTCGCAAAATCATGAAACATTTCAAATAAGCAGAAAATCATGGCTTACGCAGCAATTTCATCTGTTTAGTGAGTACCCCTATTGTATTTTTGACCATGTTTATCTAAGACGCGCAACATTCAAGTCTACCGTCTACCCTCGTTGGTTTGACCGCATCTAATCTGAACACTTTTTAATTTGACCCCCTCTAATCTGCACATCGTTCAAACTAAAAATTGTTCAAACGTCATTCTGCTCATGGAACGGGGTGAAACGGAACGCAGAATCACTGGCGTAGCCACGGGGGGGGTTTTAGGGTTAAAACCCCCCCCCAGAGCCAAAATTTCTGGAACAAATTCTCAGTATAAAGTGCTTTCTGACGAAACAAATTTTCGGCTGCGCCGCTATTTTCAAGCTAAGAATACTATTGTTCATTGCTCTTTACGAAATGTAAGTGTCAAACCAAAAAAGGTTTCATTGACCGTTGAAAACCCCTCCCAGAGACAATTTCTGGCTACGCCACTGCGCAGAATCAAAACAAAACAGTAAAAAGGGTTACCATAATTGTGTTTTTCGATGTCCACAGGGTTACTAGAAATTCAAATTAAAAAATGAACCCCGTTGGTTTGCATGAGGTGTCGTTCAAACCAACGGGGGTAGACGGTACATGGTCGAAATTACAATGTCCAAATAGTAGAACCAAGAATGTTTTTAGTCAACAGTAATACACGCATGGTAATATTGACAATGTTTCAGTACAATTAACAGAATTTTGCATTCGGTTGAAAATTGGGTTTTTAAATTTAGAAAAAATCATCGATTGTTTATTTTTAAACGAAAGAGCACCTTTTTCTGAGCCACTATGATTTTTTCTCAGATTTTTAGTACTTTATTTTGATACCTAAAATCAATTTCAAAGATATTTTTTGAAATCACCTTTTGACAGCTGGGCAACTGCTAGACAGCTCCGCCCAGTACAAAATGCGACGAGGGGTGATTCAACAAATCGCTCCCATACAAACTTCAAATTGATTTTTGAATAGGTTCCCGGCCACCAAAATTCATGAAAATTTGGATTTCGGCTCAGTTTGGCATGCAGATTCAGAATATGGAATTATCTCAACACCGCTAATGAAGCCAATTGTTGGTACAGTTCTTAATTCTACCATGGATTCGGTGGAAACGACAACAAAATTTATTTCAGTGTATGTTCGAGTTTTCCTTCGACGTATATTGGACACCCCTCATCCTCATTTATGTGCTGGAACGACGTGATCGCCCACTTTTAAAATTTCAAATCGTTTTTGTTTACTTTTATGTCGGTGGCGCATTTTGTGTTTCTCTATAGAATACGAAATTACTGAATCATTAAAATAAAATTATGAACGATACTAAGCTTATTCCTCTCAATCAAAGTGATTTGAATTCATCTTACACAGAAGAAGTTCGCATCGAACTGCAGAAATTGTACAAAACCGAGTTAATAGTGAAAATATTAAAGCTACAAAATTCACCGATTTCCGTTGATGGGAGAGCGCTGCTGAGCATGCATCTGAACGACAATCCTCTGCCGTTAGGTAGGTACATAATAGAAACCATTTCAAACAAAATGAAAATGTTCGTTTAAATACAACTTTGTCCTCGAATAGGTTTGGATCGCATACGAAATGTCGAGTTGAACTATCTAGACCGACTGAAAGTGAATGAATTTTTAGAAAATGAAATAACCGTGCGTACGAAGTGTGTAGTTGATAAAATGTCTCGCATATCCGGAAATAAATTGAATTCACTTGCCCATCCTTCGTACAAGGACTACCTGGAAGTGCTCGACCTGGAAGCCGAGAAGCGGAAATTAACAGAAGAGTTGATCAGATTAAAAAATCGTAAAGTGCATTTTATGAATCTTTGTGCAGAGATGAGAACTGGTCCATACCAGAAAAATACTGTGGAAACCAAAAATGCGGAATGCAAAACATTACAAATTAAAGCAGAGTAAAGAAAACAATGATTATCCGCAAAATTTTTAATGATTAATTAATGGTTATATTTATTTGCAGGACAATACAAAAAGTTATGATCCATGAGGTGACTACGAGTACGGCGCATGCACTGAAAGCAGTTAAGGAGGTTGAATCGAACATCGATACTCTTCTTAGTCTGAAATAAGGTAAGCAAGTTATTTTCATTTTTGTTGATCTCTTTTGAAGACGCCAACCTGCCTTAATCCGTTATTAAAGTAACCAGAGCGGTTCCACGCAAAATCCAATAATCCGTCGGTTTTTTAGTATCCAATAAAATCGATAAGACAAAGTTAGTGGAATGTCCAGTTGTCGAAAGAACACCTGCCCGGACGCTAGTTTTGTAGAGAGGTGCTTCATAGCGAGAGCCTACATCAAGGTTTACGCATGGTTTCAGCCACACTACCGGTAGTCTTGAAACCAGTTCTCCAACTTTTGCATCACACAGTCCTCCCTCGCGTATATCCCATCGACCAGCTTCTATAAATAGTCCGTGGATCAGGATACCCGAGCCAGGCACTTTCAAATCTTCAAACAAGGAATTACTCTGAAAATATAAGAAATTTTACGATTATACTAGAGCTCGAAATGTTTGTCCATAGTCGATTTACGCAAAATATGATGACAGCCAGAAGAAATTCATTTCAAATTTGTATCAATTATAGTAAGCTAGAAGTTTATCGGGACCTCAATTTGATTGTTTGTGGCCACCCTAATACCTAATACCCTAATAATGTCTTGTGAAATATCTCAGTATTGGTTGGTATAGCTTGTAATGCAAAACTCAACAATTTTGTAGCTGATCCAACAATTTTGCAGTGCTTTTTTGGACTTAACCCTAATTCAGGGCTGCCCAACGTACGGCCCGCGAGGACATTTCGTGCGGCCCGCGGCACGAATGAAGAAAAATTATATAATTTGGCCTTTTAAATAATATTTTTGAGTATTTTTTTCGTTTCCTAGTGAAATTTGAAAAAAATAAATAGTTTTATATTTTAGTGCGTATTTAAAAATGTATATCTACTTTTTTTTTTTTTTTTCATAGTGATTACGGCGGTAGCACACTGTGCTTATGTTCTAACACCGCACCCTTTCCCTACGTTTGCTTCTATGAGCCTCTATTTTTGTTTCAACACACAGAAGTACGTAGGCATATCGTGGCCCAAGTCGACACTGTTTTGGCCTGCGTTGAACAAAAATAGTTATAATAAAAGTTTCCCTTTTTTTCTTTTTGTCAATTGGTTTTTTTTAGTATGGTCCATGTATTTAGTTAGGTTCTTGCCAATTTGTCAGTTATTCGAAGTAGATTCCCAAGGTAATAGTCAATTAAGTCATTATGATCTGTTCTATCATACCAGTTTTAGTCATTGCTTTATTGAAGTATAGTTTTATTGGAAATATGCTGAATGTCGTTATTAAAAAGAGACGTATGGAACTGTGTCCTGGTAGTTGTTCCGTCATGCACATACGTCATGTCTTAATAATGCCTAGGAGATTAACAAAAACACGTGTGTTCGATCAGTAGAAAGTCAAGGAAAATATGTTTCTTTATTGTCAGTTGTTATGTAAGCCTCGCTTGAAGCACTTCCCGTGAGAACCCTGTCATCTGTACACCAACTAATCCGTATCTTCGTACTCAGCTAAATACCGTACTGTCAACCGTCGAAAAGCCTACGGGTAAATATTTAAAAAAAATGAATAATAATGCTGTCTAGCGCATTGTTTTCTATTGGCCACTATTTTAGTCTAGTCCCAACTGCAAGCTATTTTCCAATCTTAGCATCAATTGTCTTCTAGATACTTCTAGATAGATTCATCGAATCAGTCGAACCCGTATGTTAAAATATAGTCGATTCTTTGTCAAGTTGTTTTCTTGATTTCTACTTCTCTGTGTTCATCTCTTGTGTCCTTAAATTGTCATCGGTGAAAAACCCACAGAAACATGTAACTGAACTCCTGATATTTTTCTGTTGGTGTCATAACACTATCTAAGAGAAGAACAAAAATACGCAAAGTTGGTCAGTTGATTGTAATAAAACAAAAATTGCTTGTCAACTATTATGTATTCATCTCCCTACAAATACTATGAAAAATATTCAAATTCGTTCTATCCTATCGGTCCTACCTCGATAAACCATGTCATTTTCTCATGCGTGGCCTAGAAATGTCAACCTAGTCATACAAAAGTAACGTTGTTCAGTTAATAAAAAGCAGTCAGCTTTTGTCCAAAATGTCACGTCGAACGCATTGATGTCAACAATGCGTTTAAATGTTCGCACGTTAGCTTCGAATCTATCAGCACAATTAAGTGCTGCAAATCTCCTTCCCACTATCAATTCGTCGGTTGATTTTAATTGCATTATTTAAAGAAAATATGACCAACTAACATGGTAAAAAATCGAAAAAGCGACTATGACATTAATGAATTACTAATCAAAATCAACCAAGAAACGTGGGAAATAGAGCCCAAACAACATTTTAAAGTCAGCTGGCTGTTAAAGGTTCCAAAACCTGTCACAAATCCTATAATACTTTTATTAGGATTTGTAACGATCATCAAAACCTTCTCAAATCCAACCGACTTGGAACTGTTGCTTGGAAATAGACTCTACTGAGCCCTGGCGGTTCCTCCGTGTTTATCGAGCATGTCTGATGCATATGATCAGCCATACTCCATCTGCAGCAGCCGGTTCGTGATGAACCGTTGGAGGCGTATTAAAGTGTTAAAAAGGTGATATGTTTCACTAAAGAACACTACATTACAATAATCAAAATGAAACTCCTTCACTTTAATACCGTCAACCCCTGCGAACTTGGCCAGGGTATTTAAAAATGTATATCTACTTGATTCAATTTAAAGATTGCGAGGAATCATCAGATTATGGCAATATGAAAGTACTTGTAAACTTTTGAGAACACTTTGACATTGTAAAACAACTTAACAAAATAAAAAACAGCAAACGAATCTGAATTCTACGTAGGCTGACCAGATAGTAACAAGATAAAAACGGTACATTTGAACTGAAAATACGGGACATATAAATTACCTATGCGTGAAATTGTTCAATACACATTGGCCTGCGGCTATATTTGGATAGTGTAAAGATATACAACTCTTCTAACTGTATATGACATAAAGTAGAGAAACTTACGAGTGTTAATAACATTTTGAGACAACTGAATTATTTTTTTAATTCATTACCAAGATTAGGAATCTCTCAAGTGGTCAAAAAGCACTACCGCACACAAGTAAAAAATATTAAATAAAACCTGGGGGCAAGACATTGTGAAACTCGCAGCAACTCTGAGCAATTATAAGTCTCTTTCTGCTCGAATCAGAAACGTCTCTGAAATAGGAAAAATCGGGCAATACTGCTCGATTTTCTTCTGGCATCAGACAATACTTTGGGAAAATGAGAGTAATCCAAAGAGATCCAGAGGAGCAACACTTAGAAACGATCAATTCTGACTATACATACATGTCAATGGTTGCTCCTCCGTGATTGATCTGAACTGGTACCAGTTGCACTGAGATCCAACTGAATAAGGGGCTGGGACATTCCACTTATTCTCAAAGTGCAATTTTAGCAGCTCATGCATATTTGATCAATAACGGCGCCGGCCAAGTCCTTATAGTCAGCTGGGAAGGGAAAGGAATGTTAGAGTGTACTGGTTGTTGCTACTAGAGACCGAGAGCACTCTGCATCCCCACAACCAGCACGGACTAGGGTATTTGTTAGACGGAAAGGATGGGAGATCTGGGAGTCACCGTTGGGTCGGTGATGCGATCTATGAATAGGGTTATTTATTGTGTTCGTGATAGATTGTGTGGTGAATAAGGTGAATAAGGTCAAGCGGCACAGCACGCTTTGGTTGCATAACTTATAGGCGTTATATATACACTGTGCTGTGAGTGGAAGTTGGAAGGGAGGGAAACGACTTTTTTCCAATTCGTTTCTGGTTCTAGCGATGGCTATGAACATATGAATATACATGAGTTGTATATGTAGAGAAGAGAGAGCGAGAGAAAGTGGATAGAAAGATACAAAGTAGGATGAAAAGGACGGGCCAGGGATTGAACCCATGACCTTCTGCATACGAATCAGAAGCGGTAGCCACTAGACCACCAAGCCCGTCATGAATGGTGAGCAACACTTAGAAAACAGATTTACTCTCGTTATATCTGTCTTGCCCCTAGATAAAAACAATTAAATTAGACGTTTCAGTTGAAGTTTTCAAACTCCTAAAAATCGATGCTCTACAAACTTGTAAGAAACCCTAGAGGCAAGACTCTGTGCAAACGAGAGTAACTCTGAGAAATTCTGAGTAAGTCTTTCCACCAATGATCGACGAAATTTGTTGGAAAACACCTTAAAAACTGCAAGAAAAGCGAGATATCGGGCAGTATTGTTTTGATTTTGCGATAAATCAGGCAACACCCAAGTAAAAACGTAGCAATCCGGAGAAATTCTGAACAACTCTGTGAAGGAAAATGTACTCTCCAGCACAGAGTCTTGCCCCACGAAGAAACCTTATGTTTTAAAAGAACTACCCTATGAGATTCCAAATCGGATGAAAAACAAAAAAGTTATCTTAGTTGGACTCAAAGTCACATTTTGTTCATCACATCTATTTTTTTTTCTTGGCTAAAGATCGTATCACCCTTTCTGTACCACAAGCAGGGTTGTTAATAGTCATCGGAGCTGAAGCATAATCACTGACGACAACGGGAAATAAAAAGTTTGCGTCCCTGAGTCAGCAGCTCTTGAATATTTTTCTTCAAACACCGTCAGTCAGTTTGCTGGTCGCGACGAAAAAGTTTTGTCGTTTCTCTTTATTGGCATTTTCGTTGAGTGGCTTGCACCGAACAGGGGAGGCGAACGAATAATCAGCCTCACGGGATTGGCTGACCAGGAAAAAAAAAATGCAAAAATGAAACCCACCTTCATTCGGAATCGAACCAAAAACCTTCAGATTGGCAGCGCAACAAGCATACCATCAGAGCTAATTCATCAGCTCTGAAAGACCGAGGCTAAATCGTCAATAAAAGCTTGATTGGTTCGCCTTTCGTCTGCAATCGGATGCCATGTGACGAAAACGTGTTCGTTTTTCGTCGTTGCAAAAGGAGACAAAAGAGAATGCCGAAAACTATAGCTCCCTGTTTTATTTTCGGTTCATCCTCGTCGTGGTTTCTTTGTCGGTCGCTGATGATGATGCAAGTGACGGAGTTTTATTAGCTGACGAACTTTTTTAATTTTTCGTCGTTGGTCGGTGACGAAACAGATGGTTACCAACCCTGACCACAAGAACACAAGAATCTAAACATCTGAAAGCTTTCGAAAAATAACCGCAATATGTCTCAAAATTATAAAACGGTTTAATGTTTCGATAAACTTTTTGAGTAGATGAATGACTGAAAGCTCTAAAATTTCTTTGTGTTATGTTTTTAATGCAATTTGTTTAAAAGAGTCCTACATTAATCCATTTATTTTTCTGCATATTTTGGGATAACTATTTTAAGCAATATGTTTGAGATCCTTCTACTTGTTTTATTTGTTTTATTCATCAAATTTGAAGTTCTTCATAATATAAACTGTTTTGATTTCATAAGCTTCCGGTGAATCATATTGATTGAGTGACTATTTAACTTAGTTGAAGACCCATTTGACATGACTTGATATTTTATTACATAAATTATGTTAAAAATTGCAGACTCTTGTAGAGAAATTTACAGGGTTTACTCTAATATCATGAGATTTCATGGCTTAACAATACACAAATTACATTTTAAATTTGTTGAGAATTTAAATAAAGTCACACAAAATTAATAAGTTCTTGTAAATTCTTGTAAATTGCAGTCAGATCTTTGGCCAGATTCAACTCCCAGAAATATTAATATTTTCAAAACAAGGAATACATATCATTATCAAAAAAAATGTAAAACAATATTTAAAAAAAGTATCTTAACAAATTCAACTTACTTTTTTTTATTCAAACTGAAATACCCGTTTTTCGTGGAATACGGGACATTTTCGCCTTTTTCCCCAATATGACGGGACACCTCTAAAAGATCATAAAAACGGTACTGTCCCGTTAAATACGGGACGTATGGTCAGCCTAATTCTACGAGAATTTGAAGATTCTATTTTTATCGTAAGATACAACATAGAAACATTGATTAATAGGAACCAGCCTGAGATCCTGCTTTATGAATGCCATTGTATCTTTCTCAAGCCAAGTAAGATGTAGGGGTCAATAGGGCACTGCACTGTTTTGAATTTGTATGGGGTTTTGACGTTTCTTGGCCTTGTTGTTTACAAAATTTCTGCTAGAGTAAAAGAGAAGGAGAGAATTTTATGCAGTGCCCTATAGGGAACTGCATGAAATTCTTTCCTTCTCTTTCACTCTAACAGAAATCTTGTAAACAACAAGGCCACGAAACTTCAAAATCCCATACAAAATCAAAACAGTGCGGTGCCCTATATGACCCAGCCAGACATGCAAGACATGCTCTACGTTAGCGTGGTGCGCCCATGCTAGGATGGTTTATACTATTTACTAAAACGAACTGCAAAATTCTTCAATAATTCTTATGTATGCAGTAAGCACAGAAATTTCATAAGAAACTGAAAATTTTTTAAACAATGGTTCAGAAGTTCAAAGAAGTTTTTGAAAAAAGTGTTACATAGTCGAATTTCAATTTTTGGCCTGTCAACTGGTATGGAGTGTTGGCTGTGGCCCGCGGCCGTAAAAGGTTGGGCAGGTCTGCGCCTAATTAGATTAATATGATGTGTAACACGACGAAAAACGGAAGAAATAAACTAGGTAAGAAACAAACTTTATTTAACAAAAACATATAACAGTCAACCGTTACGCGCGTTATCGTACACTAAATTATCCTCTGAACAATCTGCCCACTTGTCGTTGTTCCTGACTCGCCGTCGTCGCTTATCCCAACGATCGGGAACCGATGGTTTGCGCCACGGTGGCTGAGAAGCTCTAAATCTGTTCACCGTAGATGGACGCAGTAAACTATCCAATTGACTGCCGTTACAACTCCCCCCCTCGAGGCTGTGAGGTAATTCTTCAAACGAAGCAGCCGAAACATCAGTTGCACTCTCGGCGGTTTCAGTTGATTCATCCTCCTCGCTGTAAATATTATCTCTTTCGTGTACAGATTCGTGGTAACAATAGTGGCGCGGACCTGGCAGCTCTCTTTTGAATCGCATTTTGGCTCGCCTCAACTCGTTAACCATTTGATCGTAGGCAAGCAGCTCGAGATAAACGTCCTCGGTGTTGAATAGGTGTTTTATCCGTAGCTGTACATGAAATGGGAAATGGTCCAAAACGGTCTGCACAAATTGTTGATCTGTTGGTGGTGAAGTGAGATAGGAGACTCTGCGTAACAGTCCCACAAAATATTTGGCTGTTTTAGATTTTTCTCTCATTTGTCGGTAGGTTCCATAATAAAACTCTTCTCGCACACGTCTCTCAATCTCTGGATTCCAGAATCTCCTCAAAAACAACAGCTTCAAATCGACGAAACTTCTATATCTCCGACCAAACACATTTGCCCAAATGCGCGCTTCGTTTTTCAAACAGGCAACAAAAAGTGAGCGTTGCCTCTCATTGCTAACGACATATGAAGCACCAAGTTCACGTACGTGTTCTTCAAAGTCCAGCAGAAATTCTGGTGCCGGATAACGATAAATGTTCCCATCAAACACCGGAGCACAAACGCGGTAGCACTCAAAGTTCATATTATTTGCACGGTGCACATTAAATTGTTGTTCACTATTTGAGAACATGGCTTTCAAAATAGATTGTTTCCAATCCCGGTTGAGCTCCCACGTTGTAACACGACGAAAAACGGAAGAAATAAACTAGGTAAGAAACAAACTTTATTTAACAAAAACATATAACAGTCAACCGTTACGCGCGTTATCGTACACTAAATTATCCTCTGAACAATCTGCCCACTTGTTGTTGTTCCTGACTCGCCGTCGTCGCTTATCCCAACGATCGGGAACCGATGGTTTGCGCCACGGTGGCTGAGAAGCTCTAAATCTGTTCACCGTAGATGGACGCAGTGAACTATCCAATTGACTGCCGTTACAGATGGAATAGTTTTTTTTTGCAATTTCTCACCGTTACGGTAATAGGCCATTTTACCTCACGCAAATCTGTCAGGAAAAGGCCTACTTTCCCACACCAAATTGGCAGTGCTGTAATGGTTCATTACAGCACTGATAAGCGTTGCGTAATGAACCATTACAGCAGAGGTTCCCAAACTTTTTGCTATCGCGGCGCCCTTTGAATTTTCCAAAAATGTCGCGGCGCACCAAAGTTTTTAACATAGCTTTTTTTTTAATTGTAAACAACTTTAACTTTGAAATGTCACAGGCAAAATCGTGAAATACTTCTTATATCATATTTTTTCAGAATTTAGAGAAAATTTGGGAAACTAACTAATAGGTGAATTAATTGAACTAATAGATTAACTAATAACTAATTAATAGGGGACTGCATGAAATTCTCTCCTTCTCTTTCACTCTTACAGAAAATTTGTAAACAACAAGGCCAAGAAACGTCAAAATCCCATACAAAATCAAAACAATGCAGTGCCCTATAGATTTCTCAAAGATAGTTTAAATATTTGTAAGATTTCAAACATCATGTTGATTTTATTATAGAAGTTTATAAATAAGAAAAAACTCAAATGTACGGATCAAACAAGCTGCTGTTTTTAATAATTCAGTCAAAAATTCTAAAGCAGCGATCCTGTGGCCTGTTTTTTCAATGACATGTATTGCACCTCCTGGATTTATTTGTGAAACTTTAAACACGTTATTGTAGATTATTTTGGGAGAAGAAGTACCTCTGAGAAACATTTTGCAATAAATTCTACGGCAACATAAAGAATACGGCATCAAGTGCGACCCGCGGGCCGCACTTTGGTGATCACTGTTCTAAAGCGTTTGCAATAATTAAAGAATTCTAATTGAATTAAAATAACTTCACAGAACTTGACCTGTTTCAATTGTTTGCGGAAATTGAAAAGCAACACTTTCAAACACTTTTATTTATTTAGGAAAATTTCAGCAAACTAAGACACATGAAGAGATTGTAAAGAACCTGCTAGGTGGACTTTGTTTGAACTTTTTTTTATATAAATTTCGACTCAACCCTTTGGGTCTGGAGTGACCATATATAACCTTGGTGATGAATCCGAGCATAACAAACATGATCGACTTCAGCGAAGTTGCTGCAGTACTGATGAAACAGACCGGTTCAAAAAGGTTGAAGACGGCAAACTTGCATGCCGCTAAGTTGTTCCGAAGACCTTGTAATTATTCTGAAAAAAAAATGTATATAAGATTCTTGAAATCAAAATTTTGGACAATATAGTAAAATCAAAAACTAAGCTTAGGAGGTCCAAATACAATTTCAAAAATTTAAATTTAAAAATTTGGTTTCAATTGATATGTTTAAAAAGTATACCAGAAATCCTATGGAACAATCGAAGACGCAGGGAAATATGTGAAGCGGCACTATTTTTACTAAATAAACAAATAAAGGTGCTCCGCTATACAAATAAAGAATTTGTTCTTTTTGTTTCGTCACAACACAAAAACCTGCGGCGCACCTGGGAAAGGCTCGCGGCGCACCAGGGCGCCGCGGCGCACAGTTTGGGAAGCACTGCATTACAGCACTGTTTTCAGTTTTGATCAACTTCTTGATGCTTTATGGACGCAGGATTGATAAAATGTCACAACTGCACAGTATAACCTGCTATGATCAAACTTTCTTAAACATAACTATGAACATTAGTGTGCAGTTAGATGAAAAAGTTTTGCTAAAAACTATTCTCAAGTGATAATTTATGAAATTGCAAAAAAACGTTGTACGCAGCTCGGTGCAGAACTTGATTTTTAAATGTACGACTCGTGCTGTAAAAATCTCCATTCTGCACCTTGTTGCGTAAACTACTATTACAATACAACCCAACTGCCAACTACTTGTTTCAATGGTAGAATTATTGATAAGTCTGGCCAAAGTCTACGCTCCATACAAGTTTCGAAAATTTTATACGAGGGGGGTCTGAGATGGCAGAAAAAAAGTCTACATTGTTTATGGACAGCGCCTAAACGCTTTCTTGGCATAGAAATAATCTTTCAAAGTCGTTGGAAGGAAGGGGTAAAAAAATGTTATAATTGCCAGTGATGACTTCTTAAAATTATACATACAAAACATATTTGGAAACTTCAGAGGCCATATTCTCAATGTCTACTTTTTGAAGAATAAGATCGGCTTACGTTTCTCGACAGAGTTTGTAATTTGCTTACCTTCTGTCCTCGAGTTCGTCGTTCGTATATAGCTTGTTGATTCAAGGTGCAGTTCATAATCTCGAAGTCGAACCGCAGCGTATCAATGGGAATATCATTCTTTCGTGCAAATGTCTGCAAAGTTCCAGTGAGGAACGATTGAGGGAAAAACAAACCGCAAATCCACGACGATATAGGCAAGCCATCGTCTATCCATGATTGCACGTATTCGATGCGTTGCTGCAGGTCAAATATCCAACTTCCTAGCGATTTGGTCGACAGAAAGCCGACGGTGTGCCACAATTGGGGAACTTGATTATTAGTGAACGCACGATATATTGTTTCCAAGCTTTCTGACATCACTACGAATCCTTGTATGGCTTTCTCCAGGTCGTTCAAGTTGCTGTGGATTACACCTAGTAGTCGGTCGAACCTCTCTATTTCTTGAAGCAGGACTGTCGTTAAGGATGGTATTCGATTCTTGTTGTCCCTCTTCATTAAATCCGGGTATGGATTCTCGCTGTTAATATTTTTTGCAATCGAGGAGCGTATGTTTTGAATCTTATCTAAGCATAGTTTATCCATTGCAGCTAAGGCGGCTTCACCTAATGAATCGCCTCCGCTCATGCTACTCAGAAGGGTGTCAATGAAAAATCTGCTCTCATTTCTATTGAAAATAATATTAGCATTCTCATGCATTCCAAACATTTCTGGAGGGTCGTGTATTGGTAAACTGTTGGCGTAGATTTTGTATTCATCTAAAGTTTTTGCCTCCGGGCAGTAATATTTACCGCTTTCACTATAATGATATCCTGCTGAAAGGACATTTTCTGAAGAATATATTTTCATAATCGAACGCAAGCAACGTTGGTCCCAGTTATCCGTAACTCTTCCTCCATAAGTAATCTCCCCATTGATATACTCCAAAGCATCCCAGGGAATTGGCGCCTTAGTTTCTCGCTCACAATATATGTCCAAGGTCTTCAAAGCACATTCTCTGTCGCTTTCGTTGAACTCATATAATATGTTCCAACCAATAGGACCGAACTTTCGTCGCTCTAAAATTATGCCGTGAAACATACACAGGCCAAAGATCATGCTTCTCCACTGTTGACCGAGTACATGCAACTCAAAGTTTCCTGCATCGATATCGTTCAACGATCGGATCAGATTGGCGCGTAAACCTTTCGGTGGTTCATTTGTAACTTTTACTGAATTCTGAAGCACGCTGATCGGAAACGTCTTAACTGGCATAGATGAAAGAAACAATCGAAAACCTTCATGAACAGTTTGCAATCCCATCGCTATGTTATTCACGATTCGTTCCATAGATTCCATCCACGATGTAGCAAGATGACAGTTCTGCAAAAACACCCAATGACCTAGTTTGGTTCCATTGGCCAGCAATGTTTCTGCCGCTGGACCTTGGCCCTGTCCCAAGGAGATGGAGAATAATTTTTCCGCATATTCTTTATCCTGTGCAAATTTGATGAGCGCCGTCATTGGATCTGATCCAGGAGACAACACAAACACTAGTGGCGTTATAGGCGATATGTCCTCATATAAAGATGGCAAGGTCGTATTTTTTGGAGGTTCCGTGTACTCTTTACCCAGCTTCAATCGGATAAACTCAGTAATAGCAATTACCAAGCTTTCTTCTCTCAACGCCGCTACCAGCATAAGTTTTTCTGGTGACGTTAATCGACTGTTCCATTGTTTTGAAGATTCTATAGGTTTTAGTGCTGAAGTGAGATTCTCTTTGTAATCTTGTATTTGTATTTCTATGTTTTCATGAAGGCACTTTGTCAATCCAGAAAAGGCGCCAAATGTTTCTTCCAAATATCTGCAACTGAACCATTGGTTATCTGTGACATGTGAAGG
The DNA here is from genome assembly GCF_035046485.1 of Aedes albopictus. Taxonomy (NCBI): domain Eukaryota; kingdom Metazoa; phylum Arthropoda; class Insecta; order Diptera; family Culicidae; genus Aedes; species Aedes albopictus. Next base: position 174,841,268 of record NC_085138.1, read on the forward strand.
TTTTTGTTCCAGAGCATAGTTTCTGCTCGATGGTCCTCTCAGAATAAAATTTAGTTGATTATCATTAATTTCAAGAGATTCTTTACAAATGCCCACTGCCAGAAGAAATCCATAGATTAACTTATGTTTTTCGAGCAATCCACGTGAAATGTTGGAAAATACAGTGAACGTTATATCATCCAGTAGGGTTGTCAAACGTTGGGGAAGTTCCATTTTTTCGTGTGGCTTGGCTATCACCGAACAGTATACATGTGAGAAGTATCGCAGGCTGAATTGGTACATAGGGTCGATATCGGCCAGCGACGATACAACAAAGTATAAAACTGCTCCTCGCGAAGCTAAAACTCGATACTTCTCTCTGGTCGTAGCAATGGCCATTTCTGTTTTCTCCGTTTCGACAAGTCGATCAGCAATTACCATCGAGGTTTCTTTTGATTCATTCAGGGCATCCACTAATTCCTCATCGTCTAAGATGTTGCCTTGAGAACTGTACAAAAGCTTCAGAACTTTGTCTTCTAACATCAAAAGCTGTTGTTTGTCTTCATTTATTCTGACGATGAGATCACTGCGTTGTTTTTCCATTTCCGGGAGCTCAATTTTTATAATATCACTGAAATGGACAAATCATTAAAAATGTATGAGCAGAAATTAAAGCTTATTACTCTCTTTATATAATTATCATTGCTACAAAATATGTATAACGCAATTATGTAGGTTGCGTTATGTGCTTATAAAAAGTATTGCAACTTAAAAAAGAAGACCATCAATGTTGTGCGTCAAATCAAATGAGTTGCATTATGAACATTATGCAACTCATTTCAGTTGCATAATGATCCAGTTCAGAAAAAAAACGGGCTATTATGCTGCCGTGTTCAGCATAGTTGTCCCATGTTAATAGGGATTCCCATAGAACATGGGACAATTATGTCACACACGCCAGTATGATACCTTAGTTATATAAAATAGAAATTATGATACTGAATAGCATTAATATGGTTTCTGTGGATTACTTACGCAAGCAGCTGGTCCTCCAAGCCGCTTCTAGACACCAGGAAGTTTACCAAGCTTACTTGTATACAGATCTCTGGCAAAAAGTGTGGATTTGCCAGTTTGGTTGTCATGTATAGCCTAAAGTTGTGATCATAGTCAACGTCAACATCTCCAAGCTTTATCATTGGTCTGCCGTTTTGCATGAAAACTCGTTTGAGCAACACCGATTCCAAAACTGGATCAAGTGTTTCTTGGATGTCTTCAATAAGCATAGGAGTTCCCTGTCTGATACTGTAAATGAAAAGTATTGATATTCAGTACCAGAATCGCATTACCAAAGTTTAATGATTTTACCATATCTCTAGTATTCTCATCATATTTGTATCTGTCAGTTTAATAATTCTTATTTCGTTTTGGGCTTCCATGTTGCGAACCCAGCGGTTAGCTTGCTCTTGGGGATCAATTATCAGCGGCCATCTTCCGGCTTCAGTTGAAATGATTGCATTTTCAATAGAAATTTCATCTCGCGGTAAACCAAATATGTTCCATTGTCTGATTTTGAATGAATCCCCTAATATTTTCACCAAGTTGAAGCTATCGCTGCTAGGAATATTTAGGTTCCGGCATTCTTCTACCCAAACTTCTGTGAGCTCACGTCTATAGCCAATTGGGAAAGCTCCTAAATACGCGACATAAGCTGATGCTACTAGTACATCTCCAGGAACCGCAAACTGTTCGGCAGTTAGCTCTTGCACTGTGTCTCGCCAACGAACTTCTTCGTCCGCCAAGGCAGATGTTAGACGACCTGCTCGATTCAACCGTGCAGCGGTCAGATCGTTATGATCCTGCAGGACCTTCATCTCTCGCTTCTTTTCGTCCAGGTTAGATATCAACATCAAAATTTTAGCTTCAATTTCAGCCAATTCATTTTGCTTGGATTTCAATAGCTTCATGACTTGGTTCAGTTCGTCCTCTGCTTCTTTTTGTCTTTTTATTTTAGGTTCCACTACTCTGTACACTTTAGCATATCGTTCAACGGCTATCACCCACAAGCACATCGACTTTGCTACCTTAGATACTTTTTCAATAACCTGTAATAAATTGTTAAATTTAATAATCTATTAAGAATTCAAAATAAAGTTAGGTAGACTCACCGGTGGTTGAAAATCTTTATGCTCAATGTATGTCTTGAGCTTCTTGAGCATTGAGTCAGGAATGTGCTCTTTATCATATTCTTCGAGTTTCTTCAAAAAATTAACGTCTGCCATTACAACTTTAGCAGTATTCCAATCGGTTCTGCAAAAGAATAAAATTATATGCTTGAAATAAATATAAACATATATGTATCTTACTTTGAGCCTAGTAGAATCAGCACAGCTTCCATGACGAACTGCACAAGTTTTGGAGGTTTTTGAAACACTCTTAGTTCGTTGATGTCATTTTTGTTCAAAGCTTTAAGCGCATCTTGAGCAGCCTGTAATGTAGGCATAACGATTTCTAAATCTTTCGCAGCTTCATCAGCTATCTCTTGTGTTTCAGCAGCTTTAATTTTGGCTTCTGCTTCATCTTTTGCTACACTTCTCTTGACACCCTCAGCAATTATATTATCTTTATCGAGCTTAGCCAGTAATTCCTTCATATTTCTCGACTTTTCTTCCAAAATAGGAACAAACTGCTTCAACTCTTCACCCATTTCTGCTACAACTAGGTTTGTTTCCAAAATTTTACTCAATCCATTGGCAATCCTATCCTTCTTTTGTTGAATTACGTCAATGCGCTTCTGCACCAGTACACGATACTGATTTAGTAGTTGCAGATAACTGCTTGGAGTGGTATAATAATAACGCCTCATTTCTCTATGGAACCTTTCCGAGATTTTTTCAACGCTTTCATGCATCATCACACAAACCTGAGCAAGATGCTTGCACTGTACTTCGTTTTCCGACACTTCCTTTAGTGATCCCACTGCTACTGACAACAGAGCTTCCGCTGGCCATTTTACGAACCAGTCAATCGTACAACAGTTCACTAAGGATGGGAACATCCGACAACGTCTTCTAAAAGTATCGCCGACAGGGCTCATGCACAATATAACATGTAAATTAGCACGAACGCGTTTGATGAAAAATTCAAATATGCCATCTCTTGTAGTATTGGCGTATCCACTTTCTAAACAGGGTTGTCGAGCATTAAGGATAATTTTCTCATATTCATCTCCTTCAAAGAGATTAGGAACCTCTCCTGAATTGAGAATATTGTTAATGTCCTCCATAAATTCTTCCCTTACGATTTGAGTGTCGGTTATCAAAAATACTGTGGGTTTATTCAGCACTCCGGCTATCCAATAAATTTTCCTCAAGTCTTCATGAAAACTAGCGTGGTCATATCCTCGCCGGAGAGCAATTTGGTTACACTGGTAACCATTTATGTGCGCCGCCAATCTAGAAAGGCTTTGTTTTCCCATTCCGGAAACACCGACCAGGAGACCATTTCCTCGTTCCGACCGGAGTAATCGAGCCAGTCGAACAATGTGTTCTATAGCATCTCCAAAAAATATAAGGTTCATCTCTTTGCCTCCCGTGGAATTATAGTCTTCTAAATAGTCAATCAATATGTTTTTCATTTTCTTAGAATCTTTTATCTCTTCATAAACACGATCTTCCGGTGCCTGTCCAAAGATCATGAAGTCTCCGAAGAAAACAGTCTCTTCCTGCTGAACAACCGTAGTTTCGAAGAATTTTTCACAGCAGTCTTGCAGCAATTGTTTGAAATATGACTTATCCTCCTCGCATATCAAACGGTCGTAGAATATCCTCATTGATTCATGATAAAATAATCGAAGCATTTGTATAGGATTGACGTACGATGAAGAGTCAGCTTGTAAAATACCTTGAACACATTTAGACAAATCTCGTAGGTTAAACACATAGTGTGACTTTTTCGGCGTTGGCAAAAGCTCTTCGGAAATTCTTTCATATACTGCGACAGCTGCTTCTATGATTGGTTCAGCTAGAGGCCGTATAGCCATGCTGAAATCGCTCAAAAATCCGACCAAAATTGCCTTGAATATAGTTTTTAGAGTGTCACTGTTGGGTGTTGGAAAGGATAGTAATGCAAAGTGCCGGATAAATCTCGGTGTTAGAATATTTCTACCACCACCAGGAGGTGCGCAGGCTGCACCTAGCGTGACGTCGACAATATCCTTCCAGAATAATTTATCTCGATCATACACACCGTGGAAATCAAGAAACTGGCGAAGTAGTTCAATGGGAGGCTGACTTCCGTAGACATCCAGCTTTGGCATGTTGACATCATCGATAAAAATGATTATTTTCTTATTGATAGGTGCTCCCAGTAAAGTCTTTTTACGGCGTTCTAGTCTTGACTCGATTATTTCCTGAGTGCGAGCACTTTCCGATTGAGCAGAAAAGTTTACGAAAATTGGTATCACATTTTCCTTCATCAGTTTGTTTAAGATATCCCTTGCCAATACAGATTTACCAACACCAGTGTCGCCAGTAAAGAGAACAGGATACTGTTCTCGAAACAACATTTCAGCTATGAATCCGTATTTGGTGGTATCTAGTGTTGGCACAAGCATATCGAAATATGCCACATTCGGATTATAATCAAACTGCGGATGAATCGATAGCCAGTTTTCCCATGAGTTTATAGTCGGGTTTATTCTGTAATCCCATAACGATCCTTCGGGCAACCTAGAAATATATTACGTCAATACCTCGATTTATCGCGAATCTATGCGCATAACTTACAATGCAGCATCACTTTCCTCAAACAGCGATCTTAGGAATTTTTCGAATCCTACTTTCGACTCATCCAGCAAGTTTCCTGCAAACGCCCAAAGAGCGCACCATGTGAATAGTTTGCAAACATAGTTTTTCGCATCACCTCGTTCCATAAGATTTATTCCCTGCGTTTGCTTCAGTAGTATCAGCAATAATTTTGTCATCATCGAAAGTTTGCTGACATTTACTTGATGGATGCTCCAGCGGCATTTTCTGTTGATGTACTTGATCATCCCATCGTAATAGCGGCCAAAAAGTAAATGAATGTGTTCTTTCAAATCTTGATCCAGGTAAAACTCCTCAACCGTATTTAACCACGAGGTCATCAATGGAGCCCAACCCAAATGTATTGGATCGAGATACACCATGCCGCAACGTGACACCGTTGCTGGTGATGCCTGTGCCAAGTCTTGAACTTCGAATATCATGTGCACCCAGCTTGTTAGCTTAATACGTTCAGAATTAGCCAAACACAGCATTTTGTTGTCATCCAATACAGTATTCAAGTTTTCTATCCAAACAGCATCTACGGGGCCATCACAAACTACCCATTGGTGTTCTTCTTCTACAAAATAAATATTATTGTAAGATGTTGGGAATAGTCTATTTTTTCTGAACAATATTACCTAGGATATTCACTGCAGCCCGAATTGCCAACCCTAGCAATCCGTCTTTCCATTCCATGGTTGCCAAATTAACAAATCCGTACAACTCATCCATACTAATCGCCTTTGGATTGAGCGTTTGAATATTCACCGGTCTGTAGTAAGGTCCTTCAACAATGTCATTATACAGTTTCTCCAGCGCACATGCAAGCGTATGCAGCACTGTTGTCTTTCCGCTTCCGGTAGGTCCAACCAACATAACACCCCAACGAACCACCATGGTTTCATAGAGCTGAAGCGTTTTCAGGATAAGTTCTGGGACGGTCTGCAAATTGTTCTGTTCCATGCAAATTTCAATAGCTCCCTGCAAGCTGCCTCTTTCAGGTTCAGGCAAATCAATACCAGGAAATAAGTCTCCAAGTATACCGTTGAACAATATCGCATCATTTGCTAAAAACTTTGGAAGATTTGAATCTCTAAGCGCACAAATCAATGTTATCTCTTCAGGCTGATCGGGTGATGCGCGTTTAAGAGCTCCCGCCATCACCAGTACACTTTTTACTGCTCGCATTCCAAAATCGTAATGATCCTGCTGGCTCAACTGCTCACTACAAAGCTTGTACATCTGAACCATTTTCTTCGCAAGTACCTTCGATGCTTCAAAGCCTTCGGAGTACAGTATAACTTCGGCAATTAGGGCATAATCTGGTACCATCATTGATATAGGTCTGAATAGTGCTTTTAGATTATCGGGAAGTTCCGTTCTGCCTGCATAACCAGGATTCATTGTAATAAACGCAGCACAAGAGGGTTTCAGTTTGATTTCACGACCTTCGAACATGAATCTTTTCATTTTCATTGCTTTAGCGTTTCTGATTGTGATTAACTGCTGTGCAATTACTGAAAGCACTTCAATATCTATTCGGTTGAACTCATCAAAGCAGCACCATGCTCCTGATTGTGCCAACCCAGTGAAAAATCTTCCCATCATCTTGTAATCTAGTCCATCGGAGCAATTAAACACTACGCATTGTATGGCTAGTGCTTTAGCAAGATCTTTTGTTGTTTCAGTTTTTCCTGTTCCTGCCGGCCCCGCTGGAGCACCACCTAAATCCATTTGCAGAGCACCCATTAAGCACAGATAACACCTGTCCGTTAGTGGCGTAATGACTAAAACTCCGCCTGCGCCTAGATATTCATAAAAATACGGCTGATTGGATGATGCCATTTTGGTTTCAACTGTATCACTCTCGGACATCCAGTAATATCGTAACATTTTCAACCACTCGAAATCAGATCTAAAACAGAAATAAAAAAGTATCATTTGTCTGTAGAACTTCAATTACCATGTTGACTCCTTACGATTTAGTTACTTTCTTTTCCACCATAAGGGAAACTGTATCCATAGCATGAACATCAATAGTAATAAGCGCACATAGAACCTTTCGCACCAGTTTCGATATATTAGTTCTTGCAATGGATGCCAAAATTGCTAAGTTTTTAACTAATTTATCTCTGAATGCAAGCATTTTCTTCGTTGTTTTTCCTTTGCTATCCAGAATTTCATGAACATCAGCACACCATTGTTGTTGAGATACAGTTAGAACTATTTGGTTCGGGTGCTCTTGCATCCAATACGATCGGTCTTTTGTCGGGTAACATCTGTATCCCAATCGCATGTATCTCTTTACTGCTAGGAACATTGCTTCTTCGACTTTGGACAACCAATCTTCAACGGCTCCACGTGCCTTCAAGCCTATTCCAAACGTCAGACGTTCACCTTCTGGAGATACCATAGCAATAATATCATTAGTCATGACAGATTCTCCGCTTTCGGTCTTTTTCTTGCCAAACTCGATCCGAGCTATAGCGTCAAAACACTTCCTGAGGTGAGGTTGTACCGCATGTGGATTTTTAGTTTGGGCCAAAATTTCCAACAACTCGTCGTTGGACAAAAAGTAGAACCTTGGAAAGGCCATACGTTTCACTTCGAGGTAAGCTTCTAAACATCGTGTAACCTTCTCCAAAAGAACGTTGTTGATCTGCAGTTGTTCCAACACTCCTTCGGCAGTCATTGCACTCAGAGCCATTGGGGATTTCTGAGTACGCCTCATGAGGTCTTTCCAGCTTTTGTCAACTTGCAGGAACATTTGTGTTTCATGCGGAAGTTGTCTTTGAATATCCGGAGCGGAAAATATTGCTTCTAAGTAAATCCAAGATTGCTGACAGATTATCCATTCATCCAAAGTACGGGAAAAAAGATCCAGCTGTTTCCCCCAATCGTCGACTTTTGCCTTGATTGGCCCTACATGTCTCGATGCTGCTATCGTACTGATATTGATACTAGATTCATCCAAAACCGTTTGAATTTCATCAGTTCCTGCCAATATGAATACATCTCGAGCATCTCTGTGACTAACAACAGTAAGCTCCAACTCCTTCCAAGCATTTTCAACTTTGTTTAAAAGCGTTTCCAGTCCAGATTCAGCGCTAGCCATATTGGACACCTCCATTAATTCGTTAGCAATGTCCTCTTCAAAAGCATTAGCATCTTCAAAAGTGTGCAAATAAATTTCCTCTTCTCCGGCCAGCCGCTTGTTTAATATTTGTTCAATTTTTATCCAGTGGCGATTTTTCAAAGCCGGATTTCGAAGATATGTAAGAACAGGTATTTTCTCTTTGAATTCTTCCGCTTCAAGTCTTAGCTTTGGAATGATATCATTTGCAGGAAGATTCTTGTCAAGCATAGCGCAGTTTTTCAAAATTTTGTTGTTCAGGGCTTCAACTTCTTCGACATTCAAATCGTAGAACTTAATCTCACTCCAAAGTTCTAGGCTATCTTTCCATTGCTGGACGCCATCCCACAAGGTTTGACGCAGTTTAACTTCATTCATCACTATATCCAGTTTATCGAAACGGGTTACCTCCAAGCGAAACTCTTTCTGATACTTTCGATACTCTTGGGCCTTCCGTTGACACGAGCTAAGCCGCTCTGATAGATCTATCAGGCAGTCGCGGATCTGAGCTGGATCAGAATTTACGTCCAAAAGCCACTCATGAAGCACGTGTTCGCTGATTTCTTCCACTTCCAAGAATATTTTCGCAATATCTGTCTGCAAGCATAGATCAAATTTGTTTATCATGTCGCGTTTTTGGGTCCGTTTATTGTCCATGATTTCCTTTATCTGCACCATCAATTCTTCCATGTCTGAAAAATAGTTCACATAAATTCGTATGCGGAAACTTCAAGAAGCACAATAATAATTTTCTAACCTAGGTATTTATCTTTATCTTCATCTCTAAAAGGTATTCCGTATACTTTCATTATCTTCAGAGCTTCATAAGCATAATTCAACTCCTTTTCCAAGCTTTCTACTTGTTCGTGACATATTTCAAGAAAGTTAAAATAATATATGTATTGGTTAGTTTCCTCCGGAACAATCATAAGTTTAGTAGAAATTTCTTCGCCTTTTTGATTAACGTAGTTGATTTTTTCCATGGCAAGTCTGGAATATAAAAACTTGTTTTTATTTTGTTTCATATGTAAAACATTGACTATATGCTATACCTGGGTAATGTTTCGTCCAACACAGTTAAAAGATCTTGACAGACAGGGAGGATTTCCTCACGAAAAGTTAACTGCTTAACTTGAACCAAACCGAGTCGCTCAGATTCTTGGATGTTTTCCAGCTCTGCCATTTCCGAGTTGTATCGTTGGCAGAACTTTGCCAATATGTTCAGATCAGATTCATTTCTAATAAGGTCTCGGTTCATTGCAAGTGCCTGATGATAATTATCCCGGATTTGATCAAATTTGGCTGTATATTTGTCCACAATGTCGTATGCCCCGTTTATATTAATGTTTATGGATTTTCTAGTAACGAAAGGTAAAATAATCAACGAGTTTAATTTTCTGATCGCAATCAACTTACATGTTTTTAAGTAGTTCGTAATCATTATCCATGATGAAATTGAAACTTGGGGGATTCCCACAAAGGCGATCCTCTTGGCGGCCCATAATTATCGGTCTAGAATAATCATATCAAATATATGAGTGAAATATTTCTTGAAAGACTAATCATAACTTACTCTGTGAATATAGTGAAATAAGTATCACTTTGAAATCGCTCAATGCATCTGGTAGATTCTACTACCATCGAACAAATTTGATCTAACAGAGAAGCAGCCACTTCCCTCGAAGGATCAACAGCAATAGTGGTGGGTTTTAAAATTAATTCAATCGTCATGAACGGAGCTTTTTCTGGTGATTCTGTTGACTCATAGCCTTTGAAAACATTTGAAAGATTCCGGAAAGACTCGCTCAATATTTGGTGTAGCAAATTAATCATCATGTGGTCGGCATATCCTAAGAATCTGGCGAGCAGCGCACAGAGCTTTCGCTTGTTGGCCCGCTCTGTGAAACTCATGATATCTTTGAGCTTTTTCTTATTTGTACAATTCAATGCCTCATCATGTGGTGAATAGCCTCGATCCGTGAGAGTGTTTGTACAAGCATCAACTTGAAAAAAAACAAAATGAAGTAGTTATTAGTATAAAACTAGTTTGGAAACATTATTTAGCAGCTATTATAATTTTACATAAAGTATATTGACGACAATGAGTAAATGGGCTTGGTGGTCTAGTGGCTACCGCTTCTGATTCGTATGCAGAAGGTCATGGGTTCAATCCCTGGCCCGTCCTTTTCATCCTGCTTTGTATCTTTCTATCCACTTTCTCTCGCTCTCTCTTCTCTACATATCGTCCCCTTAATGCTAGAACTAGGTAACTCGAAATTTGACGTTTTTGAGTTGAATATACCATTATATCAAGCTTTTTGAGCTCTACAATATATCCAAAGACCAATGAAATACGATTATAAACAACAAAAATATTCACTAGTTTCAAAACTAGGTATCTCAGTGTAGAATACAAGAACTGGGTGCTATAACTAGGTAACTGGGAAAACCATATCTATTTCCAACCGCACAGGTTAAAAGCTATCGGCTGCTAGGACATGGAAATGTTACTTGCCATTCTTTTGTTAGTAGATTGAAAATCTACTACTGTTTTTGATTTTAGGCCTTCAAACCTAAAAAAAAATACTTGTATTGATATAACTAAAAACTGTGACTGTTCGTAGGCGATTATTTACGAACATTTTGAGGTGTCATGTGGTGACATAGCAGGCATCCTAGCAAAATCAGTAATTACACGTTAATTTCAATATGTGAATCCTTTTAAATTTGCATAATGCAACAAGAAAACTGAAAAGAATGATATCTATAGTGGTAAAAACTAGGTATCTCAGAACATCTCCTCCATTGCTTATGTTGCGTTTTGAGTGCTATAACTAGGTAACTCGACATTTTTTTTGACCATTTATTGTTTTTATCAAAGGTTTAAACCAAAATAGTTCAAAACTTTTTCTTGTAGCAGAAAGAATAGAAGCTGAATAAGCAATCAATGCAAAAAAATATTATTTTAAAGGCTCCATACCTTTGGAACAACTGCATGAAAAATTGTAAAATTTTCAAAGTCGTTTTTCTCGAAACTATGATTTTCGAGTTACCTAGTTCTAGCATTAAGGGGACGATATACAACTCATGTATATTCATATGTTCATAGCCATCGCTAGAACCAGAAACGAATTGAAAATAATCGTTTCCCTCCCTTCCAACTTCCACTCACAGCACAGTGTATAAAACGCCTACAAGTTATGCAACCAAAGCGTGCTGTGCCGCTTGACCTTATTCACCTCATTCACCACACAATCTATCACCTTACGAACACTATAAATAACTTCCTATCCATGGATCGCATCACCGACCCAACGGTGACTCCCAGATCTCCCATCCTTTCTGTCTAACAAATACTCCAGTTCGTGCTGGTTGTGGGGATGCAGAGGTGATCTCGGTCTTTAGTAGCAACAACCGGCACACTCTAACATTCCTTTCCCTTCCCAACTGACTATAAGTACGTGGCCGGCGCCGGTATTGATCCAAAAATGTATGAGCTGCTAGAATTGAACTTTGAGAATAAGTGGAGTGTCCCAGCTCTTATTCATTTGGATCTCAGTGCAATTGGTACCAGCTCAGATCAATAACGGAGTAGCAACCATTGACATGTATAGTCAGATTTGATCGTTGAAAGTATATTGACGGCAATGAGTAATTCTATAAAACGGGATTTTCTGTGATATGATTTTTTCTCCGCTTTGACAGTAACGCTAAATTTTTGAATAAGATAATATTGCAGAAAATGTACTGTCGTGAATGGCAAGTCAGTATCATGATATTTCTGCTGAAAAAATATGGTTTGTTCGGTAAAATTGAAAAACAACAACACCACGTCAAATTGTCCCATAATGAAAAATATTCGCCTAACAGTCCCACCATAAATTGTTGTAGTCTGTAACATGACACTGAACAACAATTTTAAAGCAAATCTAATATTTTCTTCCGTAAGATATTCATTATTTATGTTCAAAGTAAACTATGAAAATAAAATGATGATTACAGTCTTATTCAGATTATGACGATTATTTCAACTTCTTCTTAACTATACGTTATGAAAAGGTTTGAAAACTTCAGGGGCCATTGTCTGAATATCTACTTTTTACAGATGGAACTGACTTGTGATTCACGGTAGTATTTGCATTTTAAATATACAAATTTTGAAAGTTAATCGCCAGTTCTAAAATTTACAAAAAAAAAAATTACGGTCAGTACAATTATGCTATATATTTTTTTTTCATATATTTTTTTTTCAGACTACATTTCCTTGAGTATCAGGTCAATTGCACGAATGACTATTTGCACCGAAATACATTAACTTTCTTATTCAGGGTTATCCCTTACCACACAATGTTCATAATCCTGGAGATAAGTTTTTTTGAAAGTGTTATCCGACCACAAGCTGTAAAAAGGGTAATATGGCGATACCAGTAAAAGAGAGCAGTAATAAAAAAAGAAAAAGTGATACGTAAACTGGCAAGAAACAACATGAACCACTTTTTGGACATTGTTGTAGGTATTTTGGTAATATTGTTTAAGGACAAACGTCTTGACATCCCGTTTGAACAGTGCATCAAAACTTCAAACACACAAATCTCAAGAAGCAAGCTTCACACAACAAAGCATTTTATTATTCTGTTCTTACTCACTTTTAATAAGCTGAAAATAAGAAGATCAGGTGCGCTGGTTTTGTTTACGAAGGGATTTGTGCCCTCGAAATCGTAAGTAGGTGCCAAAGTCGGTCATTGTGGCGGCCATATTGGGATTCTAACAAGTCTGTCCTTAATTTAAGTTTAGAATATCTCGAAATTTCTTAGCTTAAAACATCAAATTAAGATTTCTCGAGATTCATCCTAGGGATGATTTTAAAAATTTGCTCAGAGGCGCAGAATGGTCATATAATTCGAGCCCTTAACTTAGTTTTGATGGAAATTTTTATTTTATAATAACGGTCTGTGGGCAGCTTTTGTTAAAAGTCAGGGCAAAATATTCGCCTAAGTATAAAATAAAAAGGATGCATAACAAATGATTAGGTCATAAGTACTAACAGATGATTCAGTGCCAGATAAAAGTAGCGCAACTCTTAAGTATAATATTATATATAATAATCAATAAACAATTGGTTAACCGTCTTAGCAAAACAGGTTTACTTACACAAAACTTCCCGCATTTTTTTGTTCAGATTGAACAGCAAATCGCGCACCTGTTCATAGGTCGTCATTTGAGTTTCCACAAAATATGGCAGGTGCCAATTTTCACACACAGAAACATCAAAATAGCGAAAATGGATCAACTGTTCGAATTGTTCTCTCATGTACAGCAGCGCTTTGGCCAATCGTGGCATAACGAGGAACAAACTCCCGGCTAGTGTTTGCTTGGCAGTTTCGTACTTGGTCCGTTTGACATTTTGACGCCACTGGCGAAACGCTTTGGCGCACCGGTAGTTGCCGAAGAAGTTTAGTTTTGTTAATTTCTTATACTTTTCATAATCCCCTAACCACTCGTTTAACTGACTAAAGTGGTTTTCAGTATCGCTCCAATACGTAATTCCATGTCGGCTAACTGTATAGTACTCATGCTTATCAACTTTGCTAAAAGGGACCTCCCTAGAAATGAGATTACATATGTTTAATACATTATATTAGGTTGATTTCTTATCATACTCACAGAAATAGATATGGGCCAAAACGTTCGCTACATCTCGGAAAAGCATAAGTTAAAAATATAAAACTATTGTCCCTTAACTTCCGTATCCTTTTTTCAATTAGCTCTTCGACATTGATAGGTGTCGGCTGAGGCAGCTTCTGGGTTCGAGCGGAAATTCTTTTTTTACGATCACTAAAAACAACTTTGGTTAAACTCACAAACGCTGATAATATTTGATTTACTAACTCATTGACTTTAGTTAAAGCCTTGAAGGTAGTTTTCGGTTTTATTGAACTTGATTTCATCCTTTTTCCTGACCAGTTTTCCATTTCGCCGGTGTTGAAAACGACAAATCAGTTTACAAAACTAACAAAACCCCTAACAACGTTATTCATCCATGGATACCAATCGCTACTTCGATACCGCATGCAACACGTGGTATTTATTTTGGTTGGAACATATTTTCTGGTGTATAAGCAACATCGTGCTTGTTGATTAATCGCTACAGGTAGTTGAAAGCAATAAAAACGATCGCTACCCCAAGCATATATCGTCGGTTTTCTGCAATAGGAGCACAACTCAAAAATTGTAGCTTTTGAGATATTGATGCCAAATGATGAATAACTATGTAAACTTTCATCTAAAAAAAAACGTCCCAAAATTCATCGAGGAACGCAAGATTTACTCAAATTCAGTCAAATTTTTCAATAGTCGTTGAAAATAGTAATCCAAAATTGATGGATCAAATAAGGACTGTATCGGAAATTAACTATAAACGTTTAAAATTGCCTGAAAAATAATCTGTTTGAAATAAACCTTACCTTATTTTTGGAGATACTATATAAATCTCTTAAATAAAGAATGGCAGTTCTGATTTTCAAAAAATAATCATTTAACTTGGACTTTTATCTCAAAGATTGCACATATGTTTTTAAAATTTTGGACACCTCCTAAAAATTTAAAATTGCGAAAACTGTGGGAAAATATTCAATTTTTTCTCTCATTTTTGCGCAAATATATTCTTTTCCAGAATGCTCATGATATAGGAAAATTATTTTTATCAAGAAAAAATCCCTCCGCAGTTTAGGGCAATTCTTAAAAATGAAAAAAGGCCATTTTTCGAGAAACTCTTTTTTATGCGTCTTCAAAGAACGATTACGCAAATAAAAAAATACGTAAAGTTGAAAATTTGCATTTTTTTCGATTGGATATGTATTTATATCTATTGAAGAGGTAGTTTTACCAGAGAAAGGAATTTTATAACCTCTGAAGATATTTAAAACAGAGCGTCAAAGTTCGACCAAAAAGTAGGTGATTTTCGGGAAAGACCGTATTCTTAATATTGGAGGTTTTTCTATCCAAAATAAGAATTTTAAAAGTCGGTTTTAAGTGATATATTATGTGTACATAACTGCTAGTAATAATCGTTATTTTTCAGATTTTTCCCCGTACAATTTTTTTTCGCTACAAATGATTGAAATGTTAAAAAAAATTGAAAAAAATGCGGTTTGTACAGACTGATATTTTGTGTGGTATACTCATAGAACCATATTTTCAATAAAACTAAACATTTTCCAAATTTCTTCAAGCTGTTCCAAACTTAACTATATTCTGAAGATTTCATAGAAGACTCGGAGTAAAAAGACCAACCGTGCTTCGAGATAGAGCATTTTGAATGTTTATAGTTAATTTCCGATACAGTCCTTAGTTCTTTACACCCTTCCAACAATACAACAATCAAAATCAATTTTGACAAATGATGAGCTACATAGATACGTGAACTTGCAGGTGTGCTTTAAGATTCTCAATATTTTCCGATGCTTATATTCTAAAAATCCACATTTTCTTAGTTGTGCCTTTATTGCAGGAAACCGACAATAGTTATGGTTTGCATTCATTTGTATCAAGGAAGCGTTTTCAAGCTGAGTTGTCAAATTCCTTTCTTTATTCAAACTTGTATAAAATATTAACTAGTCTGGTCTTAATACAAACCACACATAGAGCAATTCTCGCAGAGACCAATTCACTATTTACTCCTTGTCTCCACCAAATCGAATTTATTTTTTTTGTTTGATCACCGCATGACATAACATAACTATTATTGGCCTTTTCCCGTTAATCTAATCTAATACTATTCAAAGTAGGATGGAGAAAGGTAAGAAATAATAAAATTCCAATTCGTATAATATTATTTGGGCACAATAGGAGCATTCGAGACGACTTCCGAAAAATCTAATAAGTAACGTTCTCTCGACATGAATCTCTAGACAAATGCCACCGAAAATAAAATCGTACAATATTAATTAATAGATCACAAAAACGATCTTAGCATTAGTCGCCCCTAACCATTCAAGACCAGGCCGTTAAGCAGGAAGATCGTCGTTGGAATTGCGTTGTTGTTCTTCTGCTAGTTTTAATTTCTGTACAATTTAGCTCTATGGCTGTTCGTGCTCATTTAGAAGTTAATCATCAATATTAAGTTCTATTCCCGAGCAGCCTAGATACCTGTGTAGTGTCGGTAGCAGTTGTCTTAATTGGCTAAGCATAACACTACGGACCACCTGTGCCGGTGGTAAAAATAGCGGAACAGTAAGGGGACATCTTATATAGTCCAACTAAGACGACGTGAGACATCGTAGAGGAGACGAATCTCTCCGGTATTTACGGCTTTCTCGCCTACGCTCGTTTCTCTCATCTACAGAAGCGTTTCACTTCCTTCTCGAGAACCGAATAGCGCTGACGTACTACGGCGTTGGCTCCTCGTGTTTTCGCTCGCTTTATCGCGGCTTTGGCGTTCCTTTGCTCTGTCTTCTTCCAGGTGTCATCTGTGATCCACTGCTTTCTCTGAGTGCGTAGTCATTTTGAATGTCCAGTTCATAGACCAAGAAGGCCAACGAATATAATCAAAGTTATTCTCGTTCTTGATGGCGCTCCATTAATCTTCTACGCCTTCACCTTCCGGAATGTTCGCAACACGATTCTCCAGACCTAGGTGGTTACAAATATAGGTACACTCTCAGCACAGGTTGTTGTCTTTGGTTTGTATCTGACTGTTATTGACTAATACATGCAAGTGTTTTGCTCTTTTAGCAACTAATTCTTGAGTTTCCACTTAAGTGTGGTGAATAGAACTAACCCATTCGTTGGATAAAATTATAATAGAAACTACAATCATTGTCTTCATTGTGAATATTTTTCAAAGCCTTTCACCACGGAATAACACCAATGCATTAATTTTACAAGCTCATAAATAAATATATACAGGATCCCTTATGAGTCACATTTGCCATGGAGGTTAAAACAATACTTAAACGAGACTCAAACCCATGGTGACTCCAGAGAGGAACACCTCATTCATGGTCACCGTAGAATAGTCGATGTTTAAAACTTCAAGAGTTAGTTTTCAGCTCATTAGATATCATAGCTACTGTCATGTGACATCCTGTTGAAAACTGTTATTATTATTAATTGAATGTTATTAACTGGACAAAACATCTTAAATCCTGTGGAGCGGACCTGGTGTGATGGTTAAAGTTGAGAACCTAGAATGGAATCCCACTGCCGAAAAACTCACAAAATGTGACTTCTTCCTTCGGAAGGGAAGTTAAACGTGGGTCCCGAGATGAACTAGCGTAGGGCTAAAAATCTCGTTAATACAGATAAAAAAAATCTTAAATTCTAATTCTGGCAATGTTCTATAGTCATTAACGGAGTAACAACCACGCATTGTACGGTCACCTCATTGTTATGTTAAATAACCAATAGGTATCATCTCCAAAGAACCAAGTTAATTTGATTCATGGGTGTATAACAGCTCACAGTAACCAAGCGACCCAGTCAACCAGTGATCGTATAAGATGTTGAATAAGATGTTAAAGTGGAGGTGATATACGTACATTTTATATGCGCCTAAATGGAGACATGCACGCATATGGCCTCCACTGGGGAGCGAACCTAGCAAGATGCGGTTTTCTGCAATTGGTCCTGCAATAACACTTTCGACGGGATGCATTAAAACAATGTTAGTTTGATATGTCCATGCCTTTTTTTTACAAACGAATTTTATTTAAAAAAAATAGTTCTGTTTGTAAATCAAGTATACACGTATAAATGCATACTTTTTGGCGTGGATATTATTGGATAACATAAATTAGATGAGAGTTAAGCCATTTTATGTAATATTTACTGAATAACATACATTTTAAAAGCAAAACGTTGAATATTTTTGAGCGGCTATTGGGCCCAAAAAAGCGATCGGTAATTTCCTGTGTTCCAGAAACCGCTCACGCAAAAACCTACGTTGAAATTGTAAAATCTTAATGATGTTTAATGAAACTCAACATATATATATAAATTATTAGTAAAATCTGCCGGTTTAGTACACAGCGTATTCATTCACTGTTGTACACTTAAGGTGAACAGAAAAAAATAATTGAAAACATACAAAGTTGCACAAATAATGCACTTTTCCGGAAAAGTCTACTTATAGAATGTCATAAATTTGTTCCTGCACCAATTGTAATAAAATCATATGTTCAAGAAATTTTTTGCATCTGTCTTGATTTGTTTTTAATTGTACTTAGGTTGAACTAACTTGAAATGCAAAAACATTTCAAATTTACTTAACAGCCTTTCAAAACTTCGTTTTTTTTTCTACGAAACTGGCATTCGATGAGCGGAATCTGGTACACTGATGGTATACTGAGCTACGTTATCAAAGCTAATTAAATTTGCACTATACAAGTCTTCTTTTAATAGCCTTGTGAACATATCCGTTTTAAAAATTGAACAGTCATTAGTTTCATATACTTGACATGATTTAGGGCTAATATACTTACGGGAGAAGAGTAGGTAGCGTTATGTTGATTGGAACAACTCAGACACACCATATTCCGTCCAAACCTTTGGAGAGCAGAGGGAAAATTTGAACAACGGAACGAAAAAAGAACTGTAATTTGCAAAAAGATGGACTGAAATGCCTAAATATACCAGACACTTCATATACTGCATTTCGGATTAAACAATAAAGCTTTATTTGTATTTGTTCATACAAATGGTTTATTTCGCTTTTTTTTTTGTGTGTTAATGACTGTCAAATATCTTGAATGATAAATGATCTTCGCCCTTTCCATACAACTGCCTCGTTTATAATTATTTGTTTTGGATAAATAAGCTATACAATCACTTGGTTACCGGTTAAAGTAGATCACTTTACTCATTCACTGTACTTTGGATTCTGACAATTTTTGCCAATTGTATTGTCTACACTGTACACTTGCAACCAATGACTCGCCAAAAATGGTTGCCGTAAAACCGTTCGTTTTAGACAAATTTTGGAATCTATTTTCGTATCGATGGTGGTTTAGAACCCTCATTATCAACCTGAGAGTATCATATTCTCTTATCCTGGGGAGATTTTGATAGATCCGACGATGCCGGTGGTGGAACAATGCTGGGTGGAATATTGGGAGTACTCGAAATGTGTGACTTTGAGCCAGCATCACTGGGTGTGTCAGTACCAGAGACCATTTGGTCATTCCTTTCAGCCGCTTTTTGCAGAATATAACCCTCCAGAACAGATTCGTCCAGCTAATAAGAGAAACATTGTTGGGTTTAATTAATAAAAATGTAAAAATGGGTCACTGAATAATATCCAAACCAAAACAGGTTTTGACGGTGCAACTGATGGAATGCTGTATTTTAACAATTTTAGACCTTTACACTAACAATTTGTTTCACTTATGGACCAACCTTCTTTTCACTTTTGTCTTTCAACTGACTGTCCGCTAAAGCCAAATCAGTGGCTTTGTCCTGAAGTTCAAGAAGCTTTTCCTTCTCCTTGCTTTCTTGTTCCTTTTGTTTTTCCTTGGCTTCTAAGCTCTTGCTGAGAGCTTTCTCGATCTTGTCCTCTGCCTCCAGCACTTCTTCTTTATCCAACAAATCAATCAATTCGTCCAATTGTTTAGAATTCAACTGCACATTTTCTTGGCCAATTATTTCGATTACCTACATGAAAAAAAAATGTCATGCGGTTAGCACACATGGCTCACGAAAAATAACGCTTCAGGGGATATACCTTCAACACATCTTCCACCTTAATTTGACCATCGTGATCATCATCGATTTTGCCAAGAATTTTCGCTATTTGATCCAGCCTAGAATCATCCGGTACTTGTTGAATCTATAAAATAAAGTATGTTACGCTTCAGCTGAAAAAAAAGTTCGATTTAATATTACCTTCTTTATGGCAGACATCAGCTCGTCGATTCGGACTAGCTCTTCAGCTGCAATACTAGCTGGTACATCGGCATCCGATTTACTGCTATCGACGGCACTCACTTGTTCCTTGAGCTGTTTTTCCTTCTTCTCTAAGTCGGTCAAAACTGTGTCCATCTTGTTGATCATAGAGTTGACCTTCTTGAATAGCATTTTGGCCGCCCGTGACTCCTTAACCTTGATTTCTTCAGGCACTGTTGTGATTACCTGTGGAAGTAAGTAATAGACCATTGTGAGTAATCGGTAGCAGTTATGTATAGGTACTTAGTTTAATGTGACAAAGACTTAACAGGTTATAGAAATCACTATACAACTCGACTCTGGGCCCAGATATCCGTAATAATTAGCGAAAAGCCGTAACCAACAAAATGTACACAATTTGAGTAATTGCAGGAGTGAAAAGAAGCTAGATTTGTCTTCTAAATGCTCACATAGTTTCCTTGATATCACTTTTCTGACTATTGAAAATCACTGATTGAGTGAAAGGCGTAATTCCATTATATTCTTGAAAAAAAAACCCTAGATTTCATGATTCTTAACGCTAATATCACAGATGTTGAAGGTGGAGTGCTTCGATGAGCGGATTTGCGGACATCGCACAGGAAGTTCTAAAGGATCTTGTAGCACGTTCGATGCTTGCGTCAATTGTATCGACACCAGCCAGCTTGTGGAGATCATCGGTCGGATACCACGGGTTCAGGTTGTAGACCATCTTGAGCAGCTTGTTCTGCTTCACCTGTAGTCGTTTACGGTGCGATTTGGCGCAGTTGCCCCAAACCGCGGACGCATAGATTAGCATTGGCCGGATGATACACTTGACCACCAACAACTTGTTCTTCACGCGCAGCTTCGATCGGCGACTCAGCAAAGAGTATAGGGCTTTGGTCGACCGATCCACCTTTCCAGCGATGTAGTTTACGTGCTTATCGAACTTGAGCTTCTGGTCAAAAATCACTCCCAAATACTTTACTTCGTCATCCCACGTAGTTTGCTGGCCGTTGACCATGATTGATCGACGTGGGATGTGACGAGCGACTCGTCTCCTGGTGAAGTAGATGGACTGTGTTTTCCCCGCGTTGAGCTTGATCCGCCATTTGCGTTGAAATTCCTCAAGGTTGTTCATTGCCGCTTGTAGGTGAGTGGCGACGATGTGCGGGTCTTTGTCTGACGCCAGGAAAACGGTGTCATCCGCAAAAAATGCGTATGTTACGCCGTCGACCATCAGTACGTCAGAGGTAAGGACGTTGTAAAGAGTCGGGCTTAGCACTGAACCTTGGGGCACGCCAAAAGGAATGTTGTGGGCACGGGAGTATTCACCATTTACCGTTACCGAGAAAGATCGGTTCGAAAGGAAGGACTGCACGATCTTAACTAGGTAGAAAAGTAGATTCGAGCAGAAGAACTGGAAAACCACGGCTTCCTGCCAAACCGAATCGTAGGCTTTTTCGACATCCAGGAGAACCATACCAGTCGACTTTCCCGTTTGGAACCCGCGCTTCACTTTTTGCGTTATGCGAGCGAGTTGATGCACCGTTGAGTGCCCCGTTTTAAAGCCGAACTGCTCGGGTGGAATGCATTGCACTGTCTCCAGGTGACGGTTCAAACGGGCGAGGATTACCCTTTCGAGCACTTTGATCAGGCTGCTTAGGAGGCTTATCGGTCGGTAGTTACCTGGATTGGTGATATCCTTGTTCGCTTTCGGGATAGCTATCACGTTGGCATGTTTCCATCTAATTGGGAAATAACTCAGGACCAGGCATGCGTTGAAGATTTTGGTCAGCACCACCAGCCAGCGCTTGGCAAGCGCTTAAGGCAGATATTCCGAATGCCATCCTGCCCGGGAGATTTCCGATTTTTTAGCGTTCGGATGATTGACTTCACCTCTTTCGGCTTTACCAGAGCAGCGTGAGGCACTGGAGAGCTTCCAGCACGGATCTGGACGAGTGCATTTTCCACTGCAGCCGAAGTTTTAGGATCTCCCGGCTCCTCGTTGTTGTGAGCAGTTGCAAGCGCTTCGGATTTCTGTGATGGACTCACAATCAGATTTTCATCGACGTTGAGCGGTGGGCTGTACTTGACCGTATTTCGGAGGCTGCGGGTTAGCTTCCAGAATTTGTTGCTGCTGTTGTCCAGATTTTTCAACATCGAACCGAAGTCCCTGTAACGGTGTTCTGCGCTTTTAAAGCTGATGACGTTATTCAGATGGTTGACCACCGCACCAATCAGTGGATCCCGTCTGCGGATGAACTGCCTTCGGCGCACATTTCTCAGCCGAATCAGAAGTTTCAGCTCGTCGGGGATGCCCTTTTTCTTTGGCACGATCTAGATTGTTCAGCCAACCTGCTGTGAGGTCGATGTCTTGATCAATCCTTCGAGCGAAGGTACTCCAGTTCGCTTTGTCGTAGCAGCGGATGAGCCTTCCCGCCGGAAGTACTGGAATGTCAGCATCGATGGTGAAGGTTACGGGCAAGTGGTCCGACGATAATTCGGCATGCGATACTGGCCTCGACATTTGTATCCGGTTGTTCGAGATCACCAGATCTAAGGTTGATGGCTTTCCTCGACCAGACGGGTAGCGGGTGGGAGTATCAGGAACGTGAATGTAGATATCCGTGGACTCCATTATATTCCAAACGAACAAAAACAAGAATTACGCCTTCTACTCCTTTGTTTTGTTTGGTGTTTTGTTTACGAAAGTGAAAGGCGAAACTGAAATCAACACGTAAACACGGCGATAGTAGAAGGCGAAACTGAAATCAAAACGTAAACACGGCTAAAGCAAATGGCGAAATTCTGTCAAAATCATAAACAAGGCGAATAGTAAAAGGCGATTCTGAACATGATACCGGTTCGAGGCGCATAGTATTGGACGAAATTAGCATTCTCAGGTATCAATTCAGGCATAATAAAATAAATGCAATTTTTAGTGCAAAAAATATCAAATTCGTGCAGTGTTCTTAGAAAAACAAAAAACTATGTCAGAACTGTATCAATTAACCTTATTAATTAGGCTGATACAAATTTTACTTTGACTTTTTGTCAAACCCCCCCCCCCCCCCCTTCAAAATTATTTGGCTGAATTTTGTATTTTGAGGGGGCAGATAAAAAATATTTATCAAAATATCGGGTCTTGCTGAAAATTCTTTAACAAATCTGATGAGTTTTTAATATTTTTCGAATTAAATGCTTTATTATTTTTATCCCCCCCCCCCCTCGACCAGCCAAATCATGGTGGGACAAAAAGTTAAATAAATATTTGTAACGGCCTTATTCTGTATTCTAAATAGGAATTGAAATTTGATCAGCAAAATTCGGTTGTTGTTTTCGCATTGTTATTGTTTTGTTAGTTACGCCCTATTCGCGAATTACTCCCGATATGCTCGTTTTAGTTAGTTGTCAATATTTGTGTAATTAAAAAAATGAAATGATTGTTGTTCGGTAAAGCAAAACAAAACCTTAGTTTTGAACAAAAAATATGCTTTCAAATGTTTCATGATGAAGATTTCAATGACGATGTTCAACGTCAATGAATCGGAAAATAAATCACGATTTTTTTCCTGGAAAATTGTTACGAATTATCACTGGTACTGTTACCCTAGATCATAAGTCGATTTGGAAATCTTTATAATCCATACTAATTAAAATAGGGTGACAATGCGTATTATCGGCAGGTTTGTTCTCTTCGTCATGGTTTTTTTTTGTCAGTCAAATTGCCTGAAACTTGGCCATATAATTCAGCTTAGTTGGGAAGGATTTGAGACCAACTCTGAGTTCAATAGGTTTCAAAAAAAAAAACCCAAAGAGGAAGAGAACAAAACGGCCGAGAATAAGTTATTTCCCCTATGTATGATTGTATTAATTCAAAAACCACTTACCTCTTGAAGCTCTTGCACATCCTCTTGGTAGTCTGCAATTTCTTCCTTCAAGTCCTTAATTTCCTCCTTTTCCACTAGCAACGTTTTCTTGTCCTTACTGAGTGAACCCAGAGCATCACCCAGAGCTTCCAAGTCTTTGCTGGAAATTTCTTCAGTAGTTAAAATTACCGGAGGTTCCACTGCAGGTTTGACTTGCACTGCGGGTTCTGTGAGGTGGATAACCTTCTCATCGGTGACGGTTGGAGCCTTGTCCACCAATGTCTCGGCAATTTCCTTTTGTTTTTCCTTTTCTTCCTCACGCTCCTCTTTGATCTTTCGTTGCTCTTCTTTGATGACTTCGATTTTGGTCTTGTTGTCGATTTTGCCTTCCCGTTCGCCAATGGCAGCCTTCGTAACCGTCGCAACAGAGTCGGGCAGAACCGAAATAGTTGCTTTCAGTTTGTCGCTAGTGGTAACATTATCCGGAATCATTAGAGCCCTTGAAAGTAATAATAACGAGGGTGGAACTTTTTCGTTCAAGCTTAGGTTAATCCATTCACGCAGCTGCGATTGGAGTCGTTCTTCTGTTGTACCGTAGGCTCGCATGCCACGAGCACGACAAGCTGCTTGGAGTTCCGAAAGGTTCAGCGATTCTATTCCTTCTTTTTGAATCGTTCGATCATCGGCAGCCAAGCTACGCAATTTTAACCGTAACTGGAAGCGAAGCAAATTCGAGGTGCCAATTGGAGACATTTCCAATACTCGACACAGTGCTTGCAGTTGGGGTCTCGACAAAGAATCAAGAGTGATTTCGTCCTCAAAAAGTTTGGAATATTTGATGATATCCTCGTTTGTGACCGTAAACTCTGAGGAGTTGCGAACTTTGGCAAAAAATTCACTGAAATCTTTTGCCGCCTGTGAACGATGTTCTGAACTTTGCACGGACATATCGTCCAAAGTCTTTTGCAGGAATTTCGCCATCTCCAATTTCACTTTAAGATTTTGCTTGATTTTATCTTCTCGTTCGGTAGCGGTTTGAAACGTAGATGGAAGCATTCCTGGGAAGAACTTTATAGCCAAAGGTAGCAAAAGTTCCATGAAAGGTACGATGATGAATACGGAGAACGGGACCAGTCGGAACAAATCCGAAGTAGTCCGCACCAACAGTCGATGTTCTCGCCTGGTCAGCGTTTTGCCATTAAGTACTCGCCACAGGAGCTTACGACTCACGTTTATATCAATGAACAGTAATCGAAAGCCATGATAGTAGTGCAGCACTTCCGCCCATATTCGCTGTTTGAGGGTCTTTTTGACTGGAGCAGCAACAACTTGGGTCTGTGGAGATGGTGCAGCTGCACTTGTACTAGTAGTGGCTCCATTTGCTACTGGAGCTGCTGATGCCGCCTGGGAGGAACTTGTTGCAACAGTTTCAGACTGCTGTTCTTGCTTTTTTTGCGACTGTTTGATCTTTTGTACTGTAACTTCTACTTTGGACGATGGCTGGTCGTAGTGCACCACGCTCGTCGATATACACCTAATAGCACCATTATTACTAAAACTATAACCTAGTGCATCTAGTAAGGATGTGTTTGTCGGCGAAACTGCTATCACAGCGACACTCCTACTGCTGCTCGTTGGAATCGATCCATAGTATTGCTGATACAATCCCGTCCGATTTGTATTGTAGCTCACGAAACGATTTCGTACGTTCGCTGAAAAAAAAAATAAAAAAAGTATTCACTGTAGTGCGTCATTAAGTATTTATTTCAAGATTTCAGGCGATGTGCAGCTGGCACAAATTTTCATATAGCAGACAGTGAGAATATTTTAAATTTTATGTACCAAGACAACTCGGAGCAGCAAAGTGACCCAAAACAATCAGCACCTTCATCTTCTTAGCTGCGGAAATGTCCAAACGTGACAAGCTCTACTGTCGTATTTAGTCGCACTGTCGAATGAGCACAAAGAGACTTATGCGAGAGCACAATATGTATGCAACAGACTCTGAGGCGCCACTAACTCGGTTTCTATCACTAGCACACTGGTAGTATCACACCGCAACGCAAGTTCCCTACGAGCGCAGCTCAATAAAATGTTCTTCTTTTCAACTTGTGGTCCAGGTATCATTCGTCCAGGTGAAAATTCGCCACAGTACTGAATGAGTAGCTGTCCAAAGGGCTCTGTTGCAAAACAAGGGTGAAAAAGCATGTATTTAGTCAACTGGGAGGAGTCGGTAGTCACCGTAGTCACTACTGATTGATTGATGATATAGAACACATTTACATCAGCGCGAAGGTGTTCAACAATATGCATATACAGTGTCGGACAAAACAAAACCACCAGCCATTTTTCATACAAAATAATCAAGTTTGACGATGTGAGGCTCAGTGAACCGATTTGGCTGAAATTTTGACAGTCGTCATGAAGTTAGGTAAATTTTGGGTTGTTCACTACATCAAAAGTTACGAATATACGAAACGACAAAATAATAGGACCACTTTCAGATTGCCATTACCAAAGGATATATCAAAGAATCTGATGCTTGATGATTGATATATATAGTAAGGGGGGCAAGATGGGTCACCTAAAAAAAAAGATCCCTATAACTTTCTAAATGTAAATCGCATTTCTCTGTTTTCTACCACGACTTTTAGATACACTAGTCAGCTGTTATATAAGATGATAATGGTCATAAGGTTGGAGACCTGACAAGCAATTTTTAAAGCATGACCCATCTTGTCCCACCTATTTTTTATTGGGGTAAGATGGGTCAGGTAACAGAAAAATAGATTTTTCTCCAACAAAAAAAAAATACTATATCTTCTTCTTTATACATCTAAGCTTCACATACGTACAGATTACATGAAAACATGGTGAAACACATTGGTAGTTGGTTATAAGAACTGGAAGATTTTTGTTCAGGCAGCCATAAATCAAATATACTATATTAACAATATAGGTCACTTCGTGTTTTCACAAACAACGACATGGAGACGCCGTTTACGAATGATTACAGCACCACCTGTTGTCAGAAAAAGTCAATAATTGTATTTTGATCAATTTTAGTTTACCGTGCAAGGTGACATTTCTCGAAAAAAGATGTTAGGGGTGTCAAAGTTTTTTGTTCCCAAATAATCGATTAATAAATAATTGATTTACGATATAGGTACACAAAGAAAATAATATTTCTAGATTGAGTTTAAATAAGGGCGAAAGTAACATGAGCGAGTTCTCTTCATCGACTCTCTCTACTTTAAATTAAAGTGACAAGACGCAAGTTTGGTTGCACTTTTTGGTCATAAATCGCTAGGTTGCGATGCAATCTAGCGTCTAAGTGTAATAAAGTTCGATTAAGGGCGGACGGGACGGTCGAGGAAATACCCGCCATTGCTCTGTGGCTACTAAGATGGTAATCTCAGATTCTACTTCATATTTTGCAACAAAAACCTATCATTGTGTATGCTCACTTGCAGTGCATATGCTGATTGGTTTTCAACATCTTCAGTGCGATAGAACTCGAGATTACCATCTTCAAAATCGCGAAGCAAATTGTTAGAAAGAGAGGCAAGATAGGAAAAATAACACGGCGTCCCGTTTCACCTTAAATTGGCATTTAATTTCGATTAATTTCTTTGTTCTTCCGAAGTGAACTGTGAGTCTATTCGAATACTGATTGTTTTATTTCGGACTAACCGGTTTGCTTTGTTGTTGGATGTGTAAACATTGTGCTGTCAAAGATTGCAAATTTGCACGATCGTCATTCCCCTTGGTTTCCTCCTATAGTTTTTTTCTTCAGAGATTCAGGAGTGCCTTCAGAGATTGATTTCAAGTTTTTTTTTCTTAAATTTCTCCAGAGGTTCCTTCGTGGGACCCCCAGGAGTTCCTACTGAAATTACTCCAGCAATTTCTTCTGATGTTCCTTCAAGAATAAATTCTAGCAACCCTCAAGAATTCTCTTCTAGGATTCGTCAAGAAGTTCGTCATAGGATTTCCTTATAGGAGTTTCTTGGAGTCTTTTTTGGATTCCTACAGAAGCTCCTTCAACGATTTCCTCAGGAGTTTTTTTTTACGAATACCTCCCGAAGGTCCTTCTGCAATTCCTCCAAAATTTTCCAAGAACGACCAGGAATTGTTTTAGGGATTTATCCAAGAGTTCCTTCAAAAATTCCTCCTTCTGGGAATTTCCACCGTGATTTATACCAGTATTTCTCCACAAGTTCCTTCTGGAATTCACTCCCGAGTTCACTCCGTCCTTTCAGGATTTCCACAAGGTCTTCTGGGATTTTTCAAGGAGTTTCTTTTGAAATTCCGGAGAAATTCCGAAGTGACTCTGTAAATCTCCAACGCGATTTTCATTTCATTTATTTAGTTAACATCAAATTCATGATAATACTGAATCAACAATTTGCCGCCATAAAACTCGATTTGCAGCTGCAGCTCTCCAACGTCGGTCACGCCCAACACTCGCCAGATCACGCTCCACCTGGTCCGCCCATCGTGCTCTCTGCGCTCCACGCCTTCTTGTACCAACCGGATGGTAAGCAAACACCAACTTTACAGGGTTGTTGTCCGGCATTCTTGCAACATGCCCTGCCCACCGTATCCTTCCGGCTTTGGCTACCTTCTGGATGCTGGGTTCGCCATAAAGTGCAGCGAGCTCGTGGTTCATCCTTCTCCGCCACACACCGTTCTCCTGCACGCCGCCGAAGATCGTCCTTAGCACCCGTCGCTCGAAAACTCCGAGTGCTTGCATGTCCTCCTCGAGCATCGTCCATGTCTCGTGCCCGTAGAGAACCACCGGTCTTATTAACGTCTTGTACATGGTACATTTGGTGCGGGGGTGAATCTTTTTTGACCGCAGTTTCTTCTGGAGCCCATAATAGGCACGACTTCCACTGATGATGCGCCTTCGTATTTCACGGCTCACGTTATTGTCAGCCGTTAGCAAGGAACCGAGGTAGACGAATTCTTCTACCACCTCGAAAGTATCCCCGTCTATCGTAACATTGCTGCCAAGGCTTGTCCTGTCTCGCTCAGTCCCACCTACCAGCATGTACTTTGTCTTAGCCGCATTCACCACCAGTCCGACCTTTGCTGCTTCACGTTTCAGGCGGGTGTACTGTTCTGCCACCGTTCCAAATTTTCTGGCAATAATATCCATGTCATCCGCAAAACAGACAAATTGGCAGGATTTCATGAAGATCGTACCCCGGCTGTTGAGCCCGGCTCGTCGCATAACACCTTCCAGGGCGATGTTGAATAGTAGGCAGGAGAGTCCATCACCTTGTCGTAGTCCCCGTCGAGATTTGAATGAACTAGATAGTTCACCCGAAATCCTTACGCTGTTCTGCACACCGTCCATCGTTGCTCTTATCAGTCTAGTCAGCTTCCCGGGAAAGCTGTTCTCGTCCATAATTTTCCATAGCTCTGTGCGGTCGATACTGTCGTATGCCGCTTTGAAGTTGATGAACAGGTGATGCGTTGGGACCTGGTATTCACGGCATTTCTGGAGGATTTGCCGTACGGTGAAGATCTGGTCCGTTGTCGACCGGCCGTCGATGAAACCGGCTTGGTAACTTCCCACGAACTCATTTACTTTAAGTGAAAGACGACGGAAAATGATCTGGGATAGCACTTTGTAGGCGGCATTCAAAATGGTGATCGCTCGAAAGTTCTCACACATTAACTTGTCGCCTTTCTTGTGGATGGGACAGATTATCCCTTCCTTCCACTCCTCCGGTAGCTGTTCAGTTTCCCAGATCTTGACTACTAACTGGTGCAGACAGGTGGCCAACTTTTCCGGGCCCATCTTGATGAGTTCCGCTGCGATACCGTCTTTACCAGCCGCTTTGTTGTCTTTGAGCTGGTGGATGGCATCCTTAACTTCCCTCAGCGTGGGAGTTGGTTCGTTCCCGTCCTCTGCTGCACCAACATAGTCATTTCCTCCGCTGCCTTGGTCCTCCGTGCCTACATTCTCTTCGCCATTCAGGTGCTCGTCGAAGTGCTGCTTCCACCTTTCGATCACCTCACGTTTGTCCGTCAGGAGGCTCCCGTCTTTATCCCTGCAGATTTCGGCTTGCGGCACGTAGCCTTTGCGGGATGCGTTGAGCTTCTGGTAGAACTTGCGTGTTTCCTGTGAACGGTACAGCAGTTCCATTTCCTCGCACTCCGCTTCTTCCAGACGGCGCTTTTTCTCCCGGAAGAGACGGGTCTGCTGCTTCCGCTTCTGTCTGTATCGCTCCACATTCTGTCGGGTTCCATGCTGCAGCATTACCGCCCGCGCTGCATCCTTCTCCTCCAGAACCGCTCTGCACTCCTCGTCGAGCCAATCGTTTCGTCGACTCCGTTCTACGTACCCGATAGTGCTCTCAGCTGCGTTGTTGATGGCTGCTTTGATTGTACTCCAGCAGTCCTCTAGAGGGGCCACATCGAGCACACCCTCGTCCGGCAACGCTGCCTCGAGATTCTGCGCGTATGCGGTGGCGACATTCGGTTGCTTCAGTCGCTCTAGATCGTACCGGGGCGGCCGCCGGTAATGTACGTTGTTAATAACGGAGAGTTTTGGGCGCAGTTTAACCATCACCAGGTAGTGATCGGAGTCGATATTAGCGCCACGCCCAAGCAACACACATGTTATAATAGAGTTACGACAGCGCAAGTTTTGGTTGTATAGAAGTTTATTTTACGTAATTCTAACATTGTGTTGAAATAACGTAAAATAAACTTCTATACAACCAAAACTTGCGCTGTCGTAACTTTTATATAACATGCGTGTTGCTTGGGCGATAGGTCCTGACGTCGATAATGTCGGAGAAGTGCCGTCCATCAATCAGAACGTGGTCGATTTGCGATTCCGTTTGTTGTGGTGATCTCCAGGTGTAACGATACGGGAGGCTGTGCTGGAAGAAGGTGCTACGAATGGCCATGTTCTTGGAGGCGGCGAAATCGATGAGGCGTAGGCCATTTTCGTTCGTCAGCTGGTGAGCGCTGAACTTTCCAATCGTCGGTCTGAATTCCTCCTCCTGGCCTACCTGAGCGTTTAGATCCCCTATGATGATCTTGACGTCGTGGTTTGGGCAGCGGTCGTACTCGCGTTCGAGCTGCGCGTAAAATGCGTCTTTGTCATCATCAGTGCTTCCGGAGTGAGGGCTGTGCACGTTTATTATGCTAATGTTGAAGAATCGGCCCTTGATCCTCAACCTGCACATTCTTTCGTCGATCGGCCACCAACCGATCACGCGCCTCTGCATGTCGCCCATCACTATAAAAGCTGTTCCCAGCTCACGTGTGTTGCCGCAACTCTGGTAGATGGTATGATTACCTCTAAACGTTCGCACCATAGATCCTGTCCAACACACCTCCTGCAGCGCTACGATTCCGAACCCGCGGTCCTTCAGTATATCGGCGAGTATGCGGGTGCTCCCGATGAAGTTGAGAGATCTGCAGTTCCACGTACCGAGCTTCCAATCGCAAGTCCCTTTTCGTCGCTGTGGTCGTCGCCATTGGTATCGGTTCGCATTCTTCTCTTGTTGATTTTCCGGTGCTAGTCTTTTTTACGGCTGGCTCGCAGGGCCTGACACCAACCCACTAACCCAGGGAGCTGGGCTTACCTTCCCGGAAGCTACGGGTTCTGCATTGGCATTTCCTCCAACTACAGTGCTAAATAGCTAGGCTCGAGCGCCAGTCTTCGCCGGGGGTGGTGTTTTTAATGGGCGCCCAGGAGATAATATTCAGGGTGTCCATTCAAATTCAGTTTTCCGATTCCCGGATTTTTCCCGGGTATGGACTAACTTCCCGGGTATGTACGAACGCAAATTATTGTTGTAGTAGGACGCTCCTCAGTGTATTTTTTATATACAGTTTTAATTTGGTCTATAACTTGATACGAATCTTATAGATTTCCTGATTTCATAAATTATTATTTAAAAAAAAAAAACTTACTAACTCTACAATCACTGGTGTTAATTTCCCCTTCTTACACGAAATTTAGGATTAGAGTTAGTTGAAAAGGTCCTTTCAATAACAAGGAAATGGTCACTGTGTCTGATTTTTTCACGAAATTTTTGTTGAATATCATAAAAAATCAGTAGAAAAATATCGAAACATTTTTGGTAAACCTGGTCTTTAGAAACTAATGTATCAATTATTTGCTACATTTTGTGAAAATCGCCATCTAACTTTTTGTTCTGCTTCCATCGTCATTTTAAACAATTTACTTGCTGAATCCAAAATCTTTTGACACCGATTTTCTCCGAATTTTGAAGTAAACGTTTGAGTTCTTCTCCAAATAATAAATATCTTGAGGACATTCAACATTTCTTCCTTTAGGAAGTACTCCATGGGTTCTGCCAAAAAAAAATCATGAAAGTTGTACCTACAACTTCTTTTAAAATGTTTCGTTTGGCTAATATTGCCGTAAGCATATCAGGGATTCTATTTTATACTCTTCCGGGGATCCGAGTGATATTTCCAGGAAGTAACATTTTGAAACATTTCTTCACAGATTCCATAGAAATTTTTTTGTGGATTCTACTACTATACTAAGGAAATCTGTAGAAAATTTCTTATGGGATCCCATCAGAGAGTCTTTGAGCAGTTTCTTTTTTTTTTTTTTTTTGAAAATTCGCTGTAATTTACAGTGTTGTAATTACTCTTCAGAATTTTATTTGAATTTTACCTAAAGCTCCTCCAAAATTCTGTACAGAAGCGGATAGGCACAATATCATTGTTTTTCAATAATTTTCTCCCTAACTTCTGCCAAAGGGATCAAATTTAAGGGATCTGGCAGAAATATATGAAGAGTTCCACTAAGAATGTCACCAGAATCCCTCCAGAAACTTTCACATTTTTTTTGCAAACGTGAAAATCTCTTCGCCGTAAGTAAATAACTTCTGCAGGTTTACTGAGTTCGCTAGGAATTCCGATTTTCCTAACAAGACTCAAAAAGTCCATCGTGAACAGAAACTACTAAAATTCCTGAGAGGCTGCCTTTCTAAAAAACATATTCAACCGGCAACTCTGTTAATGTTGCTATCATTCTATTCAAGACTTGCTTAACACTCATGAAGTACAGATAGACACCATAAAGATTTTTCCCGGTGCCTTTTACAATTTCCCGTGTTTTTCCCGTATTTTTCCCGGTGGTTTCGAATTCCCGGGTTTTTCCCGGTTTTCCCGTATTTCCCGGATGGATGGACACCCTGTAATATTTTACCTGAGCTTCCACCCCGCGATTTTATATAAACAATTTTATTAATATTTTTCGGGGGATCTTTCCAGGATTCCTTCACAAGTTTCCTATTTGAAGTATCAAAAATCCTCCTGGAGTTATTTTTGTGATTCCTTCCGAGATTTCTATACATTTGGAATGTCTTCAGAAGTACTTTTTCTGGGATTCCCAGAAGGAATAAGTGAGTACTAGATTTGTAGTAATGAGTTGGTTTTTTGTATAATGAGATGCTAAACTCTCCGTTTCTGAATTGAAACGGTGCAAACTCGTGGGTATTATGATTTCAAGCCTAGTTTGATGCTGCTTGAGCAAAACTTTGGGGAACTATGTTGTTGAAGTTGCAATAAGTGAGAATACACAGTTACCCAAAGTTTTGTTCAAACAGCATCAAATCAGGCAAGCAGTCATAAATCAATTGCTTTTTTGTTACCATTGTTGCAGTTACCATTTTATTCAGGCCCCTGGCATCAATGAAATTTATCGTAGCCAACATCTAACTGTCTTATACTCATATTCGTGCAAATTGAAACGAGCGTGTATTCAACAAACGCAGCTTTTGTTTGATGTTGTGAGCCACACACGAAATCACATTCACAATGCGTGTTTGTTGGGTTGCTTTGTTCAACTAATCACATGCTCCTCTTACCGTACATTAATATTAAAGCGAGTTTGAAGTGTTTCGTGATCATAAGCGGTGGAAAAAACGATTCCAACAACTGATCAACAAACCAAAATAAACGTTAAACAAAAAATTGTTGATGTTTTCGCATTTGACAGTGGGCCACGGGGGTGAATCTTCATCACGAAAAGAGCCGCTCGTTTGATTGCTGGACACTAGCGAACCTGGTGGTGGAAAGCAAGCTTTTTTGTACAGCGAGTACAGGGCGGGAGCGAGGCACGCTTTGATTATTTTTTATTTCTCCAAGGAAATTCATTCCAATCTAGTTCTCCAAGTGAAATTTTTACGACTTCCACCTCGAAACTTCAAATTTGTTCGAAGATACACATCTGTTCTGTGAGTGGGCGCTATTCATTAGCGCCCAGGACATCCTGTCTACCATGATTCCAATGCATTGATATAGGCCGTGCCAGGGGCCTGATTTTATTGCAGTAACGGAGAATTCACTTTCTCATTATACAAAAATTTAGCTTATTACTACAAATCTAGTACTTCACTGATTTCGTTTTGTTCATGGAGATATGTAATCCCAGAAGGAAGTTTTGGAAAAAAAACAGAACGAACGAATCTGGAGGAATTTTTACAAAACTGCTGGAGAAATTCGATAAAAAATGTTGGAGGATGGAGGAGGATCGCTGGAACGCTTTCCCTAAGCAATCTCGAAAGGAGTTCCTAAAATAATTCCGGAATTATTTCTAGGAGGAATCCCCCAAGAGATTCTGAAGGAATCTTGGAGAAAAAAAAATCCAGGGTGCAATTCTTAAAGGGATCTCACAAGGAAATTCTTGTGTAATTTCCGGAGAAAAAACCGTTTATAACTCGCTAACGGAAAGTTCGATTTGGGTCGTCTGTGTTTTAGACTGTTATGAACGTTTATCAGTTCAAATATACTTCGCATGTCGCGCGAGTCGTGACTTCGATTTGGTGCTGCGACGATATTGTACGCCAAAAATTGTTTAAGAAGAGAGAATTAAATTTGTTCTTTGAATTAAATTTGTTAATTTGAGTAGTTGAAAAAAAAATCGATTAATGTTAATCGATTATCTCAGAAGAAATGGGCATCCCCACCATTCAATGACAGTTCGACAGAATAAACGTCATTCAGATAGCGCATGCATTTAGTGTGTAGTAGTACCTCTTCTGACGCTTGGTGGCGCCACATTCACTAAAAAGGTGTCGCCAAAAAACCGTAAGAGTGACCTATATTGTTAATATAGTATATTTGCATAAATGGACTTCAAAAACCTATGTTTTTTTTTG
This sequence comes from Aedes albopictus, assembly GCF_035046485.1. NCBI lineage: Eukaryota > Metazoa > Arthropoda > Insecta > Diptera > Culicidae > Aedes > Aedes albopictus. The sequence continues at coordinate 174,876,126 of NC_085138.1, forward strand.
CAAAAAAAAAAAATAAATCTAAGTACACTCATTTTCAGCTCTCCAATCGCTTCGATAATGTGTACGTCACGGAATAACCTTTCAATGAAAAATAAAAAAATCAAAAACTATGTAAAACATGCCGAAAACTAGTTATATGGGATGTATTGCATAAGGAGTATAACGAAAACATATTTTATTTTATTTTCTGTACAAGGAACGTCAACAATTTTCTAGGAAAATTATTGAAAGATTCCAAAAATATATCATACTGATCCATCTTGCCCCCAAAAACCATACTAGTACTGAATATAAGGATGCCATTTAAACTTGGGGACATTTTTATTGAATTGGCCATAAATAACCATCAAAAAAAATCTGGTGTTATTGTTTTGTCGCACCGTATATCTGTAATTTTGAAAGTATTGAACAGAACTCAATCAATTTAATACAAATCAAAATTCCACTTGTTAGAATCCCAAAATGGCCGACTTTGGCACCTACTCACGATTTTGAAAGCACAAATCTCTTCGTAAACAAAACCAGCGCACCTGAGCTTCTTATTTTAAGCGTATTACAAGTGAGCAAGAACAGAATAATATAATGCACTGTTGTTTGAAGCTTCCTTCTTGAGATTTGTGCGTCTGAAGTTCTGATGCAATATTGAAAAGGGATTTTAAGACGTTTATCCTTAAATACATATCGGCTTCCAAAATTTCAGCCGAATCGATTTACTAGTAACAGAGTACCACATCGTCAAACTTGGCCATTTTGAATGGAATAGGACCGGTGGTCTTAATGTTTTGTCCGGCACTGTATGTAGCTATCACCAGTGGAGCCATCAGCTGGTTGACCGTTTGAAAATATTTTGTATACATTCATGCTGTAGCGGGAGACGTTACAGGCGTTAGTGGCACAGAAAATATACTCAACAGGGATCGCTGCTGCACTGACAAACCGCTTGTCACCGAACAACTGTATTAGCTAACTGCAATAGATGAATTGTCAAACCGAGAACGAAGATGAAATTTGTAGAAGAACAACAGCAAGTGAAATGTGGTCTGTGCGAATTTGTTATGAAAATGACTAGTTTCTAATTAAATTGAATTTATTGAATTTGAAAGCTATAAAGAAGATTAGGTTTCTAAAATTTACATAAAAATTCCTTAAAGTTGAGTGAGTTATCATGCAAATATTTCCTATAAATTTGCTTATCAATAATACTTACATTTCTAGGTTAGTTTCATGCACAGCTTACACCTATGTTAGTCGAATTGAATTAAATTATTTGCTAAAGTTTTCCTACTGATATACTGTAAGTAATTGATATAGCTCATGATCATACTCATGTCTTAGACATAAAACAAACTTACATTAGGTGGACAGACTAAGGACACCGTAAAGGACGGCTACAAAGACGTAGAGGACGTAGACCGTAGAGAGAGGTTAGGGGCCGTCCATATACCACGTGGACAGCTTGGAGGGGGGAGGGGGTTAGCGAAAAGTCCACGCTTGTCCACGGAGAGGGGGGTGGGGGTTCATCAAATGTCCACGTGGACAACATTAACATATAAATTAGGAAACAAGAATCAACAAACGAAACAAATTATGTCGCATTATTGATGAGATTCTCTTCAACAGTTCTATCATACATTTTATTTTATTATACATTGTCTTTTAGTTGTAAGTTACTTCTTCAAGGGAAACAAAATATGGTACTGATTTTTAAATTATCAGAATTTCTTATTACTTAGTTTTCTTCATCGAGGAATATACTGGAGATTTAAAATGAAGTGTAGACCATGCAAATGTTGGTGTTTTAGTCAGAAAATTTTCTTTGAAGTTCTGTATGAATTTTTCTAAGTTTAATATAAATTTTTTAAGCTACTTCAAAGTTTCAAAATACATGTAGGGATTTGCAGGCTTATCTCAAAAACTTTTTTTGTAGGTTCCTTTAAAATTTAAGATGTTTCTAATGGATATTGAAGTCTAAACCTCACCAATACAATTTAGTTGCTGTAAATTTTGGTTTTTGTAAGAATCTAAGAAATATAATCTTATCTCAACAAAAATCTAAGATTTAAAATTACCTTATCTCAACAAAACAATCAGACAATCGTAGATTGAATGAATATTCTAAGAAACACCGTCTTCAACCAGAGGCTGTACAGACTAAACTTTGAACAATCACTAATATTAGGCGATAGACATTACACGAAAAACACCAAATGAAGAATTTCCGTTTGACGAAAATTTTTCACCAACTGGAGCAAGAATCGAACCCACACTCTCACAAACATTAAGCTGAATTAAAAACAATGTTGAAAACTTGTAGGTACCTATTTTGTGCTACTTGTTTGTATTCTATGTAAAGCTATAGAATATTTGTATTTATAAAGTTTTCAATTATATTTAAGACATGATTTACGAAAAAAAAAATAAAAAAAGCTTTTCAAAATCACTTTTTTTATTTTTTTTAGAAATGTAAAAAAAAAATAATTTTTTTCTGATGTCCACGTGGACAATGGTGGAGGGGGGTAGGGGTCAATGAAAAATCCACGCTTGTCCACGGGGAATGGGGAGGGGGTCAAAAACCATGAATTTTCTGTCCACGTGGTATATGGACGGCCCCTTACAGATTTTTTTAAAGCCTATTCCCAGCCGCTGAAATACATTGGAATTGCTATAAGAACTGTACCGAATTCTTCCTCGTCTTGCGCCGTGCCCACAAACTTTAAAGAAATCTCCTCGTTCGAGTTGTGTTTCTGCGTACAGAGAGATTGGTTCATAGAGGTCACATAGAGGACGAATCGATGATGCCCACCACTACGCGAGCTGCTGCGAAGGCCACTGCTGGGGGATCCCAGGACATTTGCGAGAGATGCAAAACTCCTCATCACGTAGCAGAAATGGTAGCCTGTGACCGATGTCGACGTAGGTACCATCGTGCGTGTGCGGAGGTGGCGGAGAGCTTCAACGGTAAGTGGACATGCAAGGATTGTACTTCCATAGTGACGATCAGTGGAGCCTCGATTTCGGAAAGAACCAGTAGCACATCTCGGTCAACACGGGTTCAGCTACAACTCATGCGACTGGAGGAGGAGAAAAGGGCCCAGGAGAAACTGATCCAGGAACAGCAGGAGCAGGATCGTATCCTGCAGGAGAAGGCTCGGGCCGCGAAAGCTGCGCTAGATAAAAGGTATCTCGACGAGAAGTATGCCCTGCTTCTAGCTGATGCTGAAGACGACGATGCTGGGAGCCACAGGAGTCGTCGCAGCCGTTCGAGCAGGAACAGTCAGGTGAGAATGTGGATCGACGGACTGGATGAAGCTGCCGGGGGAAATCCAATCCCACAGCACGTAGAGGACATTTTCCCGCCGATTACGATTGGCAGTGAGGTCAACGTACCCGTCGGCGGAATACTCGCGAAATATACAGGAGCAGTTCGTAAAATTCCACCAAACCCATCGGTAGTTGGGACAAGCGATGAAAATCAACAACGATCGTCCAGGCCGGCAATCGACTGGCTCGCCGATAACGTTGGTACTGAGGGTATGAGTACCTCAGCCGGTATGAAGAACCCGATCACAGCGTCCACTCCGATTCGATTGGATGGTGTAGGTAGACAACCGACCACACGAAGCGTACTACAAACGCAATCATCGTTGTACATACAACCAGTGTTTACACAGCCAGTGTATACACAGTCGGTGATTGCACAACCTATGGAACCTCCACCCGTTCGGCCGAAGCTCGTACCACGACCGCCACTTCCAACGTTCTTGTTTCAAGAACCAATTTCAAGGCCATCAGCTGATCACGTACGTTCGTCGCTCCCACCGATAAGTGAGTCACCGCTGCTACAGTCGAGAGTCGGACAGCGTACACAGATGCCCTCATCGAATCCTGTACCACAACAGCCACACACATCTCGAGCGTTTGTATCGCCACCGTCGCAGCAACCGCAGGTAGTGCAGTCGTCGGTTGATGCTTCCATCCAGTTAGCAGAGCAAATATCGAGCATGCAACTACCACCAACGACACGGGCGTCGTTCTCTCAGCTGTCGTCTCGGCAGCCACGCACACTTGCGTCGGTGATGTGTGATCAGTTAGTGGAACAATCGCAGCCTCCATCTGTGTTGCGATAATCAATTTCGTACACGCCGCAACCACAGCATCCATCCGATCCGGAGAGATTGGCATCGCGATCACCGGTCCAGCAGACGACGTCGTCAGTATCGCTACAACAACAGAGCGAGCAACATGCTGCCCAACTGCAGCAGATACATGATCAGCAATCGATGTGGGGACAATTCCAGCAGCAGTTGTCGGCCAGACAAGTGGTGCCGAAGGAGCTTCCAGTTTTTACTGGCTGCCCCGAAGAATGGCCACTTTTTATTAGCAGCTTCTGTAATTCCACAGCGATGTGTGGATATTCTCAAGCTGAGAATTTAATGCGACTGCAAAAATGCCTTAAAGGCAGAGCATTAGAGGCTGTTCGGAGTAACCTTTTGCTGCCATCTTCGGTCCCGAAAGTGATGGAAACACTTGAAACATTGTTCGGGAGCCCAGAGCGACTAGTCCAGTCGCTGCTCAACAAAGTGCGCGGCGTTCCTACTCCGAAGGCTGAAAGGCTCGAGAGCCTGGTGAATTTCGGCTTGGTCGTGCAAAACCTAGTCGGTCATTTGAAGGCTGCCAACCAGCAAGCCCATCTGTCCAATCCAACTTTACTGCAGGAGCTGGTGGATAAGTTGCCACCACACCTTCGACTGGACTGGGCATTATTCAAAAGGAACTGTGGTGTCGTCGATTTGGGAACGTTCTGCGACTACATGAGTGCCATCACGTCAGCAGCGAGTGATGTGGCCCACTTCACGGATTTTGACGGACCTCGCGCTGTTGGAAACGAGAAACCGAGGAGGGAGAAGGCCTACATCAACGCTCATGTGTCGACCGAACCACGGAGATTCGAGCAGCATGGAAAGAAAGTGGATACCCAAGAGAGACCTTGTTATGTCTGCCAGAGCGTGAAGCACCGAATAAGGGACTGCAACAAGTTCAAGTCCATGTCGTTCGGGGATCGTATGAAGGCGGTGGAAAATCACCAACTTTGCTTGGTTTGTCTGGTGCCACATGGAAAATGGTCTTGCAAATCCACTCGTACCTGTGGAATTGGAGACTGCTCAAAAAAACATCATCCAGCGCTGCACCCAAGTCAACAATTGGCGGCTAAACCAACGACTTCCGAGAATTCTGCTGCGCGGTCAAAAACCGATGCCGTTGTGAACATCCATCGTTGGAATCACAAAACTACGATTTTCCGTATAGTACCAGTGGTATTGCACGGAAAAGAAGCCAAGATTTCCACCTTTGCGTTCCTCGACGAAGGCTCCAGATGGACCAGAAGCAGAAGAAGATCGACGAGCGAAGGAGATTCTACGGCGAACGACGATCAAGCGTGCTGACGGACACTATGAAACCGGATTACTGTGGCGGTACGATTCAGTGGAGTTACCATCGAGCTACGGCATGGCTGAACGTCGTTTGCTTTGCCTGGAGCGGAAGCTGAGATCTAATCCAGAACTGCAAGCGAGCTTGGAAAGGCAAATTTCCGAATACCAGGATAAAGGCTATGCTCACAAAGCAACGCCTCAGGAGTTGGCAAATAGTGATCCACACCGTACATGGTATCTCCCACTAGGAGTGGTAACGAACCCACGCAAGCCAGGGAAAGTGCGTATTATCTGGGACGCGGTCGCCAAGGCAAATGGCGTGTCTCTCAATGATGTTCTGTTAAAGGGCCCAGACCTTCTTACGTCGTTGCCAGGGGTATTGTGCCGCTTTCGTCAGCGAGAAGTGGCGGTTGCGGGTGACATCCGCGAAATGTATCACCAGCTGAAGATACGAAAGGAGGACTGTCAGGCACAGCGCTTTCTCTACCGAAGCGACCCGTCTCAGAAACCGGACGTTTTTGTGATGGATGTAGCGACCTTCGGCTCGACTTCTTCGCCTTGCTCGGCGAACTTCGTTAAGAACATAAACGCGCTGAAGTGGAAGGAGGAACATCCAGAAGCGTCATCAGCAGTAATAGAGAATCACTATGTGGACGACTACCTGGACAGTCGCGATACGGAGCAGGACATGGCAGACTTGGCGTCAGACGTACGGAAGATTCAGGCGGAGGCTGGATTCGAGCTACGAAACTGGCGATCGAATTCAAAAAAGGTATTGCAGTCTCTTGGAGAAGATGCGGCGATGCCAATAAAGGAATTCAGCGCTGACAAGGAAAGTCAGGTGGAGCGTGTTCTAGGAATGGCATGGTTACCGGATGAAGATGTGTTCGTGTACTACGTCAAGCTGCCGGAGGAAACCGAGCTTTCAAGTTCCTGCAAGGTCATCACGAAGCGCAATATCCTGAGGTTTGTCATGAGCGTGTTCGACCCGCTCGGATTGATTTCGCACCTGCTCGTCCACGGTAAGGTAATTGTGCAAGATCTGTGGAGAGCTCAAGTAGGATGGGATGACGCTATCCCAGCAGAAATACAGCAAAGCTGGGTCCGGTGGATCGAGCATCTGTCCAGGTTGGAGAAACTTCGTATTCCACGATGCTATTTTTCTGGATACGATCCGGATAGTTTTCGTTCACTGCAGCTCCATATATTTGTGGATGCAAGTGAAAGCGCTTTCGCTTGCGTCGCCTATTTCCGCATAGTCGATCGTGGCCAGCCGAGGTGCGCTTTGGTAGCCTCAAAAGCCAAAGTGGCCCCATTGAAGCCACTGTCAATCCCACGATTAGAGCTGCAGGCAGCTGTTATTGGAAGTAGAATAGCAAAATCCGTCGCAGAATATCACACGATGCCCGTAAGTCGCAGGTTCTTCTGGAGCGACTCCAAAACTGTGCTTTCCTGGATCGGATCAGACGCCCGGAAGTATCGGCAGTACGTAGCAGTACGAATTGGTGAAATCCTGGAAGAAACTCAGCCTGGTGAGTGGTACTGGGTGCCTACGAAACTCAACGTTGCGGATGAAGCCACCAAATGGGGGAAAAGCCCAGCTTTTCATCAGGACAGTCGATGGTTCACAGGACCGGACTTTCTCTTCCAGTCGGAGGATGGGTGGCCACAGCAGCAGATACCGTTAGCCAACACAGAGGAAGAACTACGAGTCGTGCATGTGCATCGAGCAAAGGTAGTAGAGCCGTTCATCGAATGCAACCGGTTCTCCAAATGGGAGCGAATACTCCGTACCACAGCATATGTCTATTCGTTCATTGATCGATGCCGGGACTTCGGTAAGCAAGGGGCTTCGCAAACCAAACATGGATTGACGCAAGAAGACATGCAGCGAGCAGAGAAAGCTTTGTGGCGGCTTGCTCAAGCCGACGCCTACGCCAAAGAGATAAACGTCCTGCGGAAACAGCAAGAATCAGGCGAACATAGTTCGTTGAAACTCGACAGAAGCAGCACGATTCGTCAACTATCACCGTTTTTGGACAAGTTCGGCGTGGTTCGTATGGCGGGACGAACTGAAGCTTCGCCGGTGGCAAGTTACGATGCGAAGTTCCCAGTAATCTTGCCGAAAAATCATCGTCTGACTGAACTTCTAATCGACTGGTATCACAGAAGATTCGGCCACCATAGCAACGAAACTGTGGTCAATGAAATTCGTCAGCGCTATCACGTTTCCACTCTACGGACGGTGGTGCGCAAAGTTACAAAAGGGTGTCAGTGGTGCACAGTGAACAGGGCGCTTCCTGTGGTACCTAGGATGGCGCCTCTACCGGAAGTACGTGTCACTCCGTTCGTGCGTCCATTCTCACTGGTCGGCATCGATTATTTCGGCCCATATATGATTAAAATTGGCCGAAGTCAGGTGAAGCGTTGGGTATGGGTGGCACTCTTCACGTGCTTAGCCATTAGAGCGGTACACCTAGAAATAGCCGCCTCATTATCCACCGAGTCATGCAAGTTAGCTCTGCGGCGTTTCATCGCTCGTCGCGGCACACCATTGCAAATCTTCTCCGACCACGGAACAAATTTCGTCGGCGCCAGTCGAGAGTTGGCTGGTCAAGTAGCGGCTACGAACCAAGAGTTGGCGGAGACTTTCACGGATGCCAACACCCGTTGGTTTTTTGTCCCACCATCTTCCCCACACATGGGTGGTGCCTGGGAACGGATGGTCAGAGCAGTCAAGGCAGCAATGGAGTCGATTAACCATGCCCGTGCGCCGTCTGAAGAAGTTTTCATGACAGTAGTGTGTGAAGCAGAGTCAATGGTCAACTCCAGACCGTTGACATACGTCCCACTGGAAACATCGGATCAGGAGGCTTTGACTCCGAACCATTTTATTCTCCTCAGTTCGAATGGAATCAAACAGCCGGAGAAAGTCCCCACTACAGAAGGAGAATCACTTCGAACCGGCTGGAACTTGTGTCGCTTTATCCTGGATCAGTTCTGGGTTCGGTGGATTCGGGAATATCTTCCTGACTTGACTCGGCGAACCAAGTGGCACGAAGAGGTCAAGCCTATACAGGAAGGAGACGTAGTGTTCATTGTTGGAGAGACGACTCGGAACCAATGGCCTCGAGGTAAGGTGGTGAAAGTTATTCCAGGAAAAGATGGTCGCATCAGGCAGGTGGATGTGCAGACAAGCTCCGGAGTTCTACGCCGTCCAGTGGCAAAGCTCGCTATATTGGACCTACTACCAACAGGTAATCCTGCTGGATCGGAGCAGCATTACGGAGAGGGGAATGTAGCGGGAGACGTTACAGGCGTTAGTGGCACAGAAAATATACTCAACAGGGATCGCTGCTGCACTGACAAACCGCTTGTCACCGAACAACTGTATTAGCTAACTGCAATAGATGAATTGTCAAACCGAGAACGAAGATGAAATTTGTAGAAGAACAACAGCAAGTGAAATGTGGTCTGTGGGAATTTGTTATGAAAATGACTAGTTTCTAATTAAATTGAATTTATTGAATTTGAAAGCTATAAAGAAGATTAGGTTTCTAAAATTTACATAAAAATTCCTTAAAGTTGAGTGAGTTATCATGCAAATATTTCCTATAAATTTGCTTATCAATAATACTTACATTTCTAGGTTAGTTTCATGCACAGCTTACACCTATGTTAGTCGAATTGAATTAAATTATTTGCTAAAGTTTTCCTACTGATATACTGTAAGTAATTGATATAGCTCATGATCATACTCATGTCTTAGACATAAAACAAACTTACATTAGGTGGACAGACTAAGGACACCGTAAAGGACGGCTACAAAGACGTAGAGGACGTAGACCGTAGAGAGAGGTTACAGATTTCTTTAAAGCCTATTCCCAGCCGCTGAAATACATTGGAATTGCTATAAGAACTGTACCGAATTCTTCCTCGTCTTGCGCCGTGCCCACACATGCGATAGGTAGCAATTGGTGTGCAAAGAAAACTGCCTTTATTTTTATTATTTGCGTAGTTACCTTTACAAATATGTCGTGTTGTCGATAAAGGCAAGAGTTCGAGTGGGTATAAATTGGTTTTAAGGTTCCAGAAATAACTAATAAATAATAACTAATAAATAAATAATACGTTTCTTTCAGGAGAAATTGCAAAATTTGTGTCTCCAAAACACCACCAACACTTGTTTGATGTTTCTTAAAGGATTTTGTTATATTGTGAAAAACATGTTGGCAAAATTTTCCAAAAAAATCAAACAGAAACGCTTAAAGAATATTGGTAGATTTGTTTTCTCGAATTTTCTCACGATAATGACTAATCATCCACTTAAAATTTCACTTAACATTTAATAGCGACCATTTCACCAAAACACTTACAGGACTTCATGAACTCTCTCTCAAACTTTATCAGATTGATAGAAGTCCCAAGACAAAGTAACATTTTGAGTTTTTTTTTCATGAGCATGATTTTAAATTCTTTAATTGAAAAGCAAGCCAAATTTTATAAATTTCTTCAACTGAAAGCAACGAATGAGCGTAAATATGTTTGCGAAATGTCTTTTTGAATCAAGATGATTTCTTTAAAGAAATTAGTTTGCTTGTTTCTTAGATAAATCTACCAAAATATCTTTTTTTTCTCATTCTAGGCTTTTGCTACCTATATTTTGAAGCAATTTTGTATGGTCCTGCATGAATTTTGTCAGATATCGCTCAAACAAGATTGCTAGCTTTTTGTTCGATTTTTTTTTTAACCAAACTTTCCAGGTACTGTGTCTGGGAGCCCTTAGAACAATTATTTTACAAATCTATCAAAATTCTGTAAGAAACTTCACCTAATTTTTAACAAACAATCCTCCGAAATAAAAAAAAAAACTAAAACTTTCCGTATGCAATCTCTTCAAGAAAAACATGAAGATTATCAATGGTTTAATAGTTTTTTTAGAAATCTATATTAACCATTTAACAAACAAATAATCCAGAATGTTCCAAAAATTCCCCTGTTAAATGAATGATTTTTGAATTCCAAAGTTCGAAAAGTATTTATGATTTTCGGGCATGCCCGAACTTTCTATAAACAATGCACATATGACATTTATCTTCCAAAATTTGATCAAGTTCGTTATCAAGAACTATGTGTGGCTTCGTAGTCGTGCGGCTAGTGTTACCAAGCATTTTGTTGGTTATATCGTGCTGGGAAAGGCGGCTTCGATTCCCGCCGCAGCTGTCAGGAAAAGTTTTTGGCTGTTACACTGGGCGTTGCATGCTAGTCTGTTGTCTAGTGCCGTGCCATCTTACGTCTGGCATCCACGCATCAATGTGTGAACCCATTGCCAACCATACCTTACCAACAATCCGACATCCGCATGAATTTGTGAAGACGTAGAGGTATATTCGGTCTGATGTGGATACAAAAAGTTGCAATCATCACTTCCTTCCCCTTCCCCACATTGACCTGCAACCTGACGTGCAATACAACACTCACGTACTGAAGCAGCCTGCTTAGTCCCCGGCAGATATCTTATTGGTTCCTTGTGTGAGTGTAGCTGGTTTGGCGATACTGGAGTTGCATCCACGGGCGGTCAATCAAACTCAAGCTCAAGCTCACGTATTACGAACAGTAGATCACTTTCTACTTGTGAAATCATATCCCGGAGATTTTTTGAAATTGGTCCACCCTAGCGTTGCATGATCAGTAGGTCGGCTTCCGTTGCCTGTTGTTGTGTTTCCTTCAAAGAGCGAAAAGTCCACTGGAAACATTAACATGTCCGTGTCTTTAAAAAGAACGGTTTTAAGACCAAACATTAAGAGGGAATTGCTGTACGCTCAATTTTGTGAATAATTTCAGTCATCATGTACACAGTATAGGAAACAGTAAAAACTACATACAGCTGTGTTCTTAAAAATGGCAATGAAAGCCAATTTTCATACAAAATAGTCTACTTTGACATTTTATATCTTTGTTCTACTATGACCGATTGAGCCGAAAATTTTACAGCAAACTACAAATATGATCAATTTTATTATAGCAAAATTCAGATTTTTTTGGAGCGCCAACAAAAAACTTAAACATTATGTAAAAATCTAGATTGAGTTTAAATAAGGGCGAAAGTAACATGAGAGAGTTCTCTTCATCGACTCTCTCTTCTGACAAGATGCGAATTCAATCGAACTTTTTTACACTTAAACGCTAGATTGCATCGCAACCTAGCGATTTATGACCAAAAAGTTCAACCATACTTGCATCTTGTCACTTTAATTTGAAGAAGAGAGAGTCGATGAAGAGAACTCTCTCATGTTACTTTCGCCCTTATTTAAACTCAATCTAGAAATGTTCAAACAATAGAGTTTTGTTTTGTTTTTTTTTGTTCGGCAATTTTTTTTATTATTTTATGCCTACATTCTAATGTTGTAACCTCTACGGATGTTGTGCGAAATTTTTTTTTCTTCATGGTAGAGCAGAAATCCCGTTTGCAGTATTTTACAATTTCGCATAGTCTTTAACTTTTTTGCTGGTCCTCTAAAAAAGCAAAATTTTGCTATAACTAAATTCATTAGATTTGCTTTTACTGTTATTTTTAACATTCACACAAATTAATGAAAAAAATGTAAGAAATCATGCAAAAAATATTAATTCTATGTGCATGTCACTAGAAGTGTATTGCAGTTTACATAGTTTACCTGTTTTTTTTTGTAACAACAATTCAACAAAATAATCCAATTTTATTTAAATGCATTTGGGAGACTATATCAAGCATTAATTGATGTAATTGAATTTACAGAAAATGGTTTTAACTATATGTCCAATCATATCAAAGTATCAAGTGAATAGGTGTGAATATAGACAGAAAAACACTTCTGCATATCACTGTGCATCATCGAACTAGAAATGCTTGTGCTAGTGCAAATCGTGCTGATGAGTGTTCAAGCTCATACATAGATACTGCCAAGCTAAACAACAATCAGCTGTTTTGATACAGAGCAAAGAAAACTGCACGGAAGACCATTCAGTTTCTTTGTACCGCAAAACCTGTACTACACACACCATCTAGCGAAGACCCACTTTTGCACTATGGCCTTACGAGAATGGGACGGCGGACGAGAGGCAACATACGGGAACGCTGACGCGAATCACGTTTTAAATTTAGAGCTTTTCCGCTAACCAGCAAGATCGCTCACTCACAACTGTGCCAAAGGACAGCACACGTTTTCTTTTAAGTTGGCCGAGAACACAACGCTCAGACTGTATGTCAGTGAAAAAAGTAAAAAAATCTGTATTCAATAGGCACCGGCAAGAAAAATCTAATGAACCCACAAACCTACTCAGTAAAACACGTTAAGAGCATCTCAAGCAAGACACGTGATTATCGCATGTGTTGATAAACAGAAAAGAGTAAAACTAAAACCCGAAAACAAAATGTTAATATTTAAATCTTTTATTGATAACAATGGTAGTCAGAGCGCCACTAACAGAGATAAGCAAACTATGTAAAAAAAACCTGCTAAGAGATGGAACACAAATCTGCCAAATATTGTTATGTTAGTATCATGAATTACCATGTAGAAGAACTAGATAATAATAAAATAATTGCAAACTTGAACAAAAAAGAAACAAAACATTGTCATACAATATATCGTATGATTCCGAAAGTCACGCGTAATTCTGACAAACTGGTTTTCACCGTTTTCTTCTACTTTTTTGCTCTATGTGTATCTCTGGCACGGGAGGCGCATGTGTCGTGAACACTGTCGTCGCAAGTAACTACAAAGGGGGGAATTGGGGATCATATTACGGAAAATTCTCCACTGGGCCATTGGGTGTTATGTGTGCTGTTCGTTGCCTAAGGGCTGATTCAAATATGACGTCCATTATTTTTCGGGAATTTCAGACACTCCCTTCCCCCTTTGTCACAGTTTTCGTATACCTAATACATGGAGGTCACACTTTCTCAACCCCCCCCCCCTCTAAACGATGGACTTCATATTTGAATGATCCCTAATGTAAGTGTTTGTTTAGTCTACACACCAAAAATTCGTTTCGCCTTCCAGCAAAATAAATTGCTGAAACGAATCCAGCAAATTGGGTTTTTAAATTTTGAAAAATTTATTAAATTTTTGATTTTATACGAAAGAGCATCTTTTTCTGAGTCACTATGATTTTTTTCAGATTTTTAGAACTTTGTTTTGGTACCGAAAAGCAATTTCAAAGAGATTTTTTGAAATCGCCTTTTGACAGTTGGGCAACTGTGTGACAGCTCCTCCCAGTACGAACTGCAACGAGGGGTGATTTGACAAATCGCTCCCATACAAACTTCAAATTGATTTTTAAATAGGTTCCCGGACTCCAAAATTCATGAAAATTTGGATTTCGGCTCAGTTTGACATGCAGATTCAGAATATCGAATTATCTCAACACCGTTAAAGAAGCCAATTATATTTTACTGATTTATCAGCAACGTCAATAAAGTTTGCTGAAGATTCAGCAAATTGCAAAAATTACTGATTCAACCAGCAAGGCACCTGTCAAATACTTAATGTTTGAAGGCAAGCCGAAAAGAACAAATAAATAGTGAACAAGTGCTTCAGTTTGCCAGGATTTTACGACGTATTTCGTAAAAATTTTCAACAATCTTCACAATTAAGGTAGGTTAAATCGTCTAAAATGTGCGTTATTACAAGAAAAGTAAGATTTCTTCCAAATTGCTCATTTCAGATGCAGCTCATCGGTCTCTTCAATACACTGCTGTCGGAAACTGGAAAAGAAGACGGCAGAGTTTTCATAATTAAATGGAGTGTTTCAACCGCAGTTATTGACGAGAAATACTGAAATAAATCATTTTAATTTGAGTTATTTTGTGTTGTGCTTGTTTCATTCAAAAACCGAACCCAAAATACTTGAAAATATTTTGCTGGTTCTTCAGCAATATGAGCCCGGAAGAAAAATGATGCAGTTTGCTGAAAATTCAGCAAAATAACTGTCAAAACGCATTGCTGCAAATCCAGCAAAATAAATTTTGCTGAATGTATTGCTGAACTTCCAGCACAAAAAAAATCAACAATTTTTTGCTGATTACCAGCACTAAAAATTTGGTGTGTAGTTGGAGACGTTGCACACAGGGTCTCAAAAAAGGTTATCTCTGGTTATCTATAATCGGTACAAATTTGGGAAAGACCAGGTTAATTTACCAGATAAAAGTGAATACGATTTTAGTAAAATGCTGGGGACTAATGTCTTTCTTTATTAGGCCGGAACAAATCTCATTTTCTTCTTTTGTCACAATACTCGTTGGCTCGCTAAGGGGAAGGACAACAAGTAATAAATGTATTTGACGAAGAAATACCCAAACAATTCGACAAAATCTATAAACTCATCGGATTTGTTAAGAAATTTTCTGTGCAACTCTAATTTCACCTTAAAATTTTAAAATTTCTTCAATAATTTATTGGTGTCCCCCCTCAAAATGTTGAATTTCGACCAAAATTTTCCGAGTTTGCGATGACATAAGAGAAAATTGAAATTTGTGTCAGCCTTATAGAGATTTTCAGCCATTGGTTGGTTCGTCAGGGACTAATGTCTATCCGCTCCGCATACAAGCAAACATGTGATCCTCACCTATCCTAACGACCCCGAGAGAGCGACGTCCAATTGTCCATTAGGCAATTTACATAAAGTTAGCGCAATTCTAGTAAACTGCTTAACTGCTCCCACTCGCATAACAGTCCCAGGAATTGAGAAAACAGCATTTGATGTTTGACAACTTGTTTCCATAGAAAACTTTGAAAAATCGCCAAAATTTGAAAAATATTTCGATCATCCCGAAATTTTGAAATATTGCTTTGCACATGAATATATAACTGAAAAAATATTACAATCCCCACAAAGTTGTGTGTTACGTTTAACAAAATTCCATGATGGGACTGTTATGCTGGTATTTTGATATAGGACGCCCATGACTTGGCATTTTTTTCACACATTGACATAAAAATTTGTAATTTTTATTATTGGAAATTATGACTATTTAGGCTGATACAAATTTGATTTTGACTTTTTGTCTCCCC